>NW_020175672.1:933859-1052869 GCF_003031525.2 Neophocaena asiaeorientalis asiaeorientalis
CGGCAGGCGGACTCTCAACCACTGCACCACCAGGGAAGCCCCGTAGCCACTCTTTTTTAGGTTCTTTTCCCATATAGGCCATTACAGAGTACTGAGTAGAGTTCCCTGTGCTATACAGCAGGTCCTTACTTGTTATCTATTTTATATATAGGAGTGTGTGTATGCCAGTCCCAATCTCCCAATTTATCCCTCCCCCCTTTAACCCCTGGTAACTATAAGTTTGTTTTCTACATCTGTGACTCTATTTTTGTTTTGTAGATACGTTCATTTGTACCCTCTTTTTAGATTCCACATATAAGTGATATCATACGGTATTTGTCTTTCTCTGTCTGACTTACTTCACTCTGTATGATAATCTCCAGGTCCTTCCATGTTGCTGCAAATGGCATTATTTTGTTCGTTTAATTTTTTCCCTATTTTTTGGCCGAACTGCACAGCACGCAGGATCTTAGTTCCCTGACCAGGGATCAACGCGCGCCCCCTGCTGTGAAAGCGTGGCATCCCAACCACTGGGCTACCAGGGAAGTCCCTATTTCATTCCTTTTTATGACTAATATTCCATTGTATATATGTATCACATCTTCTTCATCCATTGCTCTGTTGATGGACACTTAGGTTGCTTTCATGTCCTGGCTATTGTAAATAGAGCTGCAATGAAAAATGGGGTGCATGCATCCTTTTGCATTATGGTATTCTCTGGATATATGCCCAGTAGTGGGATTTCTGAGTCATATGGTAGTTCTATTTTTAGTTTTTTAAGGAACCTCCATACTGTCCTCCATAGTGGCTGTACCAATTTACATTCCCACCAACAGTGCAAGAGGGTTCCCTTTTCTCCACACCCTCTCTGCATTTATTGTTTGTAGATTTTTTGATGATGGCCATTCTGACCAGTGTGAGGAGCTATTTCACTGTAGTTTTGATTTTCATTTCTCTAATGATTAGAGATGTTGAGCATCTTTTCATGCACTGTTAAGTATTTTGACAATCACTGCTGGATAGGGGTGGGGACAGCAGGGTGAGGAATTCTGTTCTGGCATCTGGTCTCTCCACTGTGGGGACAGGGTGGCAAGACCTGGCGGGTTTATGGTCTTCCTCAGCTGTGGTGAAGAGGGTTGAGGGTGCCCAATCCAGTCCATCGGGGTTCCCACAGACCCTGGCATCTCCCCCCAACAGGCAGGGCCATCCGTCTGGTGCAGCCCACCCCCAGTTACCTGCCCTTCCTGCTAGCCATCCCTGGCACGAGCCCCTGCTGTGCTCCCGGGAGCTGAGTCCTGCTGGGAGCTGGTGCCTGCCGAAGGCTGGGGGCCATTTCTTCCTCTACCCTCTGCGGGTAGAGCAGTTGAAGGGCCGAGTCCCTGCTTCCCTTGGCCAGTCCCTGCCACAGCTAATCTCCGTGTGTCCCATTCCTGCAGTGAGCCCTCTCTGGCAGAGCAGGCTGCACGTGGGGTGTCTTTCCCAGGCAAGCCTGCCTCCGTTGCTGGCACTGGCCCCGTTTCCCTGGAATCTTTCCTGGATCGCACCATTCCCTGTAGAGTTCTCCTGGGAGCCTCCAGAGTGCCTCTCTTGCTAGTCCAGCACACAATCACTTTCCTGGATATTCCCCCTTAAAGTCTCCTGGTGTTTGCAGGGTGTCTTAACGGTGCACAGAGCACGTTCGTATTTTATCTCATCAGATGCTCAGAAGTCCCTCCAAGAGGAAGTGGTGCCCTGAGGCTGAGGGCCCAGGACGAGGCAGATTTCCTGACCGATTTGCTCCAACTCTGCCTTTGGGCCCTCGGCCAGGGCTTCATGGGAGACTGTGTCCTGAGGGTCTGGATGGGGCATGTGTGTGGCTATCTTGTGGGGGTGGCCATGTGGCCTCTTCTTCTGGGGGAGGCATCAGAGGGGCCAGGAGAGTCTGGAGCTGCTGTGGTGGCCAGATCTGAAACCAAGAGGGTCTTACAAGAGCAACTGCTTTGGGATTGATCTGTAGGGGCCGTGAGAAAGGGTGTGTGGGCTGGTCTCCTGCGTTCTCAGGCCTCATGGAGACTTTCTGGGCTTGGAATGGGCTCAGGAAGCTACCTGATGAGGGGCACTCACCAGGGACAGATGTGGGTATGGGGGTAGAGCTGGGAAGGAATAACTGATCCATCAGTTGGGTCCATACAATATCTTGAGTGCCAGAATTTGGGGAAATGCTGTTTCCCCAAACTGGAAAAGGCAACCTGAAATTTGCAAGAGCTGGTGAACTCGCTAATCCTTCTTGGTGGTTTGTAGCAGGCTGCCGCCAAGGCCATTTCCACCATTTCCCTGCCCGTCCTTCCATGGGTCTGCCTGGCCCCAGGGCTGAGGAGGGCTTTGTGGGGTGGGAGTCCTTCCGCTGCAGCCTGGTGTACCCTGTGGCTTCGGGCTCTCCCCTTCCACCGGGCCTCCCCCCACGATGGGACTGGGTTCCAGTGGAGTAATCTGTGGACTCCGGGGCTCCATTTGTTTGTCTTCCAACAGTGGGAAAGTGAGATGGGGGAAGGCAATTGTTTTTTCAAAATGTCACAGTTGATTAGTCATGGTCTGTGGCCCCTTCTAAGGGGTTTCTGGGGGCCACCTCCCTCTCCATCTGCCCACTTCTTACCCCCGAGTCTGAGAGCCCCTCCAGGCTGACTCCTGCGTCCTTTTGTCATGTCCCCATCCTTCTCTAAGCACTTCCTTATTTTATGGCACAACAAGGTATTCCAGGCTCATCTTGTATTTTCTCTGCCTAAGCGCTGTAATGAGAAACACTGTTTCTTTTTAGTAGAAAATGGTGTTTACAAACAAACCAAGACCTGGAATAGGTGTATTCATCGCTGGGGTGCCATTGTTGCCAGGCTTTGTCAGGGGGCTGAGCTAGGATACATGTGTATGCTTTAAGCACACACATATGTGTGTATACATACATGTGTGTATATGTGATCTATCAATATCTATATCTATCCACAAATATATAGTTAAATATACAAACACAACCAGCCACATTGATCTATCATCTTCCTATCTCTTTCCCTATGTATCTCCTATCTATCCATCTTAACAACCAGGAGTTCGTACTGATATGGGTTGGCCAAAAGGTTCATTTGGTTTTTCTGTAAGATGGCTCTAGTAGTGTTTAGCTGTCTTAACTTCGTTTGAAACAATTCTGTTAGATTGGATTGTGACAGCTGTCGTATCAGCACGCATTTAAAAAAAGACATCAAACTTGGTGAACTTTTGTGTAGCCATTTTAATAGTGAAGATGGAAGAAAAAAAGCAACATTTTCAGCATATTATGCTTTATTATTTCAAGAAAGGTAAAAATGCAACGGAAATGCCAAAACATATTTGTGCAGTGTGTGGAGAAGGTGCTGTGACTGATCAAAAGTGGTTTGCGAAGTTTCGTGCTGGAGATTTCTCTCTGGATGATGCTCCACCGTCAGGTAGACCAGTTGAAGTTGACAGCGATCAAAATGAGGCATTAGTTGAGAACAATCAGTGTTATACCACGCGGGAGAGAGCCGACATACTCAAAATATTCAAATCAAGTGTTGAAAATCATTTGCTTGGTTATGTTAATCGCTTTGATGTTTGGGTTCCACATTAAGTTCATCGAAAAAAACCTTCTCGACCCTATTTCTGCACGTGATTCTCTACTGAAACATAATGAAAACGTTCCGTTTTTAAAACAAATTGTGACGGGTGATGAAAAGTGGATACTGTACAACAATGTGGAACGGAAGAGATCGTGGGGCAAGTGAAATAAACCACCACCAACCACACCAAAGGCCGGTCTTCATCCAAAGAAGGGGATGTTGTGTATGTGGTGGGATTGGAAGGCAGTCCTCTATTATGAGCACCTCCTGGAAAACCAAACGATTAACTCCAACAAGCCCTGCTCCCAATTAGACCAAATGAAAGCTGCACTCGCTGAAAAGCATCCAAAATTAGTCAACAGAAAATGCATAATCTTCCATCAGGATAACGAAAGACCGCATGTTTCTTTGATGACCAGGCAAAAACTGTTACAGATTGGCTGGGAAGTTCTGATTCATCCGCCGTACTCATCAGACATTGCACCTTCCAATTTCCATTTATTTCAGTCTTTACAAAATTCTTCTAATGGAAAAAATTTCGATTCCCTGGAAGACTATAAAAGACACCTGGAACAGTTCTTTGTTCAAAAAGATAAAAAGTTTTGGGAAGATGGAATAATGAAGTTGCCTGAAAAATGGAAGAAGGTAGTGGAACAAAACAGTGAGTACGTTGCTCAAGAAAGTTCTTGGTGAAAATGAAAAATGTGTCTTTTATTTGTACTTACAAACCGAAGGCACTTTTTGGCCCACCCAATACCTCCAGGTCCAATCAAACAGCTAAGATTCATTTGAACTTCCTCTCTCTCCATATATATCAATCCTCTAATGGTGAAGTACCAGGCTTCCATTATCTACAATATATTTACATGTTTGCTTAAGCCTAGAATACATAGAATGTAGTTTCAGAATTGCTAACTCATTCTGTGGTGGAAACCAATCAAATCTAGTACATGGAATCCAGTATTTGTTAGAACCTGAAGGTTTAGAGCCTAAATACTGGTTCAAAACTTACTTTTTCACCCCTTCAGTGTGTTATGTCATTCACTGGAAATATAGTTTGATTCACTTGCTTTCATTTGTATTCTATGTTAGGGTTTCTCTCTTTTATCCTTGATTTTTATTCATTAAAAAATTGAGTATGTGAAACATTAGCACAAACTCTAAAAACATAAAACCATAAACTCTACTAAGTGTCTCTCCCCCATCTTTCCTACTCCGTTGCTGCCATCTTATTCTTTTCACCCCATTTCCACCCACTCCCTGCATGTAATCAGTCTCATTAGTTTCTGGGTTACCTTCCTTTCATAAAAGGTGGCATACTGTAAATATTCTTTCTCACATTTTGCTTTTTTAAAAATTAATTTTTATTGGAGTATAGTTGCTTTACAATGTTGTGTTAGTTTCTACTGTACAGCAAAATGAATCAGCCATACATATACAAATATCCCTATCCCTTTAGGACTTCCTTCACACTTTGCTTTTTTAATTTAACAATATATTTTGGACTTCAATATGTTTTTCTACTTCTGTATGATCTGATTTTTCAAAAAATAGCATACTTTCACATATTACTTTTATAGCGATCAGTCAGTATACAACATGAAATATAAAAGAACTAGGAAGCCTGCTACCTAGTAGTTATTCAAGAAATTTAATTTTACGAATGGGTAAATCAATACTCATGAGTACTGAACCAGAAATCTTTTTTTTTTAATATAAATTTATTTATATATTTATTTTATTTTTCGCTGCATTGGGTCTTTGTTGCTGTGCACAGGCTTTTTCTAGTTGCAGCAAGTGGGAGAAACTCTTTGTTTTGGTGCACGGGCTTCTCATTGCAGTGGGTTCTCTTGTTGCGGAGCATGGGCTCTAGGCACGTGGGCTTCAGTAGTTACGGCTTGCGGGCTCCCTCTAGAGCGTAGGCTCAGTAGTTGTGGCGCACTTAGAGCTTAGTTGCTCTGAGGCATGTGGGATCTTCCCAGACCAGGGCTCGAACCCATGTCCCCTGCATTGGCAGGCGGACTCCTAACCGCTGCGCCACTAGGGAAGTCCCCCGAACCAGAAATCTTTTATGCACCACTTCAGATCCTCTTGGCCTCTTTCATCTCTTTTTTCCAGTTGCTGCTGTGGCCAGCACCTCTGTCCAGCTTCGTGCAGCCTGACAGCACCTCTCCTCCAGCCTGTTGCTGTGAGCCTCTGGACTCCCACCTTGGGGCCTCCCCACTGAGGCTGTTGCTGGACTGCCCTTGGTGTTTGTACATAAGCAACGTGTGGTGCAAGGGATTCATGCCCCATGGAGTAAACCTCTGACCAATGGGGGATGGAGCCAGTGGGTGCACTCTTCACTGTTTCACCCATGGATGGTCTGGAGATGCAATTTAGAAGGATTATGTAACACTCACCCTTGCTTACTCGCACAGCTATACCTACCTCCCTGCTGGTGTTTGAGTGATACAGGGGTGATCCCTCCCCAGGACAGTTGCTATAACTGGCCTTTCTTCCTGAAGCTCTATTCCCCAGGACAAGCTCGGCTGGCTCCCTCCTTTCCCTGGAGTCTTATCTTACATCTTATATTCTCAGGATACCGATCCTGACCCTTATTTAATATCACGGCCTGTCACCCCCAGTCCTCTTACCCTCTACATTTTCCTGTTTCCATAACTCTTATCGTCTTCTAGCACATGGCACAATTTGATTATTTATTGCATATGTGGCTGATTGTCTCTCTCCCCTCTCCACACTGTAAGCATCACAAAGGCAGAATCTTTGTTCAAAATGTCCCATTTTCACTGATGCCTCCCAAATGCCTAGAGCAGTGTTTGGATCATACTATGGGCTGAATTAATTTTTGTCGAATGAATTACCTTTATAAAGTGATTAGAACAGTTGCTGGTAGAAATAAAATTGTTTCTTAAACAAATACAATGTATAATGTAAGGAAACTGTCCTTTTGGCCTCTAAGCTCAGGCTCTTGAGCCCTCTGCAGGTACGCCTAGCTCCTCAAGATCAGATACACTAGGAGGGTAACAGTGTACATTTTTTCTCCCTGTAACTTTACTTATAGACCCATATGGCGAATCTCTCTTAGAATGAATTATATGGTAAAGTTCTTTCTCCTGAGGAACAAAACTACTAGATTCATTTTATATTCCTACTGTTATCATGGTAGCTCAGAGTTCCATGTTGTGCAAGTCAGGGCAGACAACTTTTCTAAGTTAAGGAACAATCATCTCCTCTATTCCTGCCTTCCTATATGTGGTACCAAACCTATACGTTACTTTTTTGTTCTATACCTTCCTTTTGGGGGCTGTCCCCACAAATACCTTTCAAAAGTAGGAGAAGTATGAATTATAACAAAAAATTTACATTTCTCACCCAAGAGGTGACCTACCCCTGGGCACACTGAACCTTTTCCTGCTGGAGGAGATGAAGGACTCAAGAGGTGGCAATATGACCCAGAGATCAGCTTTCAGCACAGACATTTTAAGTATGGAAACCTGGCTGGGTCCCATATGAGCCAGTTTAGCTCACCATTTTAAGCCTCAGTCTCCTGTTCTGTAAAATGGGGATAATAGAACTAATACACCATTGCAATGTTGAGAAAATTAAATGAGAACAATGTAAGCCACTGTTTTATTTTTATTAAGATTTTTTTGATGTGAATGTTACAATATTGCTTCTGTTTTATGCTTTGGTTTTTTGGCTGTGAGGCATGTGGGATCGTAGCTCCCTGACCAGGGATCAAACTCACACCCCCTGCATTGGAAGGCAAAGTCTTAACCACTGGGCCACCAGGGAAGTCCCTGTAAGCCACTGTTTTAAAGGCCCAATAAATATCACTTAGAAACTGTATCCATCTTATGTGGTGAAAGGACCTCTTATTCTTTGAAAGATCATCTACGTGGCACAAATTTCAGTTCAGGGCTCTTTCTACACTGCAATGTTTCCTCTGAACTGACTGCGAAGATCAGTTCAGATTTAGAGATGAATGGACTTTGGGCTGTGAAGAGAGCACGTACAGCAAGAGACTAATGCAGGCCATCACCAGCTAAGGGCTCTTTTCATCTTTCCCTTAGTGCCCTCTCTTTGATAACTTCTGTAGCCCCTGTGATGCCCCCCATGGAAAGACCTATCTCCAAGAAGTCCTCTAGCCCCAGAAGGGAGGTGGTTGTGAGGTGTGATCTTCAAAGGAACGTTTATGAGAACACCCTGAGGCGGGGGAAGAATTGGAAAGAGTAGGCCGTCCATGGAGAACCCCATTGCTGGGCACTGGATCCCAGTGCCGTGGCTGTGATAGTCAATGCCTCACCAAAGCATAGGCCCTGCCACATGTAGAGCCTTTCCCATTGTCTGGAAGGCTCACATTCACTTCGGGGGCTGCAGAGGGAGATCAACACACTCCAGTTCCCATTTTCATTCCTTTTAAGCTTCTCCCTTTCAAGGCACCAACTGGATGCTGGAAAACTTATAAGCCCTAAGCACTTTAATACATCCTTGGTCAAAAATTCAATTGAAGATGGAGAATAAAAAATAAAATAACATTTCATGAGAAGCCTAAAAAGGAGAGGTAGTAGACATAGCAGTTTTGAAATGTAATCCTCTGGGCAAAGATTGTCCTTTGATGTGACAATTAGAGAGTTACAGATTATTTAAAAAGTCATAAGAACAGCTACAACATTATTGAGGTGGGACAAAGGTCCTATTTATATTAGATACGTGCATATTCTCTATTTTGTTATCATAAAATTGACTCCCAGATTAATTCTTTTGCCAGAAGTTTTCCTGTAATATTTTTATTAAATTAAAAAAACTCATCTGTTGTGAAATGTAACACTTCCTGTCAGGATTCAAAGCTCATATGGATGTTTGTAGTAGGAAACTACATTTATTAAAAATACATGTTAGAGAAAATAAACTAGAGAAAGGAACTTGTTCACTTATACATTTTTTGCACTGATTATGATGACTCTAAGCTTGTTAAAATCAATCTGGCTAGCTATAAGTCGTGCATGTTGTATTTTTTGTGAAAAAATTTTTCTTTTTATAATTTAGATTTTTTTCCTTGCAAGGGTTTTGCAAATAAAACATCAACTTGATCATAGAGAAGAATCTAATCCTGCATCCCAGCCAGGACTCTCTCTGGTGGATGAGGATTATTGGTGCATCAGGCCAGGAACCTCAGCTTCCTGGAATAATAAAACCGTTTCCTTTGTGGGTGTTTCATCTTCTCCACTTAAAAATATCCCTGGGAAGATTTAAAGCTCAGTGGAGAGATAATTAAGTAAATCAAACTCACTGTATTTATATTTTTGGGTTAGCATGGGAATATCCTGTAAGTTTGTTACTTAATGTCTTGTAATATGTAAGAGAATTTGGCATACTAGAGTACTGACAGACATAGTACTTAATAGATTCCAACTTTTAAGTGTCTATATGAATAACTGCTATAGCATAATTTTAAATTTAAATGTATAATAAAATTCCAGTAAACTTACTTTAAAAAAATAAATTTATTTATTTATGGCTGTGTTGGGTCTTCGTTGCTGCGTGTAGGCTTTTCTCTAGTTGCGGCTAGAGAGGGCTACCCTTCGTTGCGGTGCACAGGCTTCTCAATGTGGTGGTTTCTCTCGTTGCGGAACATGGGCTCTATGTGCACGGGCTTCAGCAGTTGTGGCTCTCGGGCTCTAGAGCGCAGGCTTGGTAGTTGTGGTGCACTGGCTTAGTTGCTCTGCGGCATGTGGAATCTTCCTGGACCAGGGCTCGAACCCGTGTCCCCTGCACTGGCAGGCAGATTCTTAACCACTGTGCCACCAGGGAAGTCCAGTAAACTTATTTTTAAGAGAACCTCACATCTACCGTAGTTCTAAATTTATTTTATTAGATTGTAATTGTTTATTAGGAACTCGATAAGACACTCAGATTGAAAAGCAATTTATATACTTAAAAGGGGAAATTAAAACTTGGAAGTTTATAAACATAGTTTAAAATTTTTAGAGAAAGTTAATTAAATAAGTAGTATTGGTCCCTTAAAAATGATTACTAACATTATCTAGAATTGTAAATAGAAGGAAAAATTTTGTAACTTGAACTTAAAAATATCAGAAATAATGAGGTTTCTTAGTATGTAAAGAATTACACACTGAAAACTTACCAAAAAAATGAAAGAAAGGGTTAAGTAACACACATAAGTGGAAAGACACCTTGTGTTCATGGACTGGAAGAACTAATATTGTTAAAATGTCCATACTACTCAAAGAAACCTACAGATTCAATGCAACCCCTATTAAAATCCCAAAGCCATTAAATTTTTTTAAATTGAAATATAATTGATTTACAATGTTGTGTTAGTTTCAGGTATACAGTAAAGTGATTCAGTTATACATATATATATATATACATATAAATATATATCCTTTTTTTTACATTCTCTTCCATTATAGGTTATTACAAGATATTGAGTATAATTCCCTGTGCTATACCGTAAGTCCTTGTTGTTTATCTATTTTATATATAGTAGTGTGTATGTTTCAATCCCAAACTCCTAATTTATCCCTCTCCCCCCTTTGGTAATCATAAGTTTGTTTTCTATGTCTGTGAGTCTATTTCTGTTTTGTAAATAAGTTCATTTGCCTCCCTTTTTTAGATTCCACATATAAGCAATATCATATGATATTTGTCTTTGTCTGACTTACTTCACTTAGTATGATACTCTCTAGGTCCATCCAATTGCTGCAAGTGACATTATTTTGTTTTTTTTTATGGCTGGGTAATATTCCATTGTATATATGTACCACATCTTCTTTATCTATCCCTCTGTCGATGGACACTTAGGTTGCTTCCATGTCTTGGCTATTGTAAGTAGTGCTGCTATGAACATTGGAGTGCATGTATCTTTTTGAATTATAGTTTTCTCCAGATATGTGCCCAGGTAGCTCTATTTTTGGTTGGTTTCTTAAGGAACCTCTATACTGTTCTCCATAATGGCTGTACCAATTTACATAACCACACAACAGTGTAGGAGGGTTCCCTTTTCTCCACACCCTCTCCAGCATTTATTGTTTGTAAACTTTTTGATGACGGCCATTCTGACCAATGTAAGGTGATACCTCATTGTAGTTTTGATTTGCATTTCTCTAATAATTAGCGATGTTGAGTATCTTTTCATGTGCTTTTGGCCATCTGTATGTCTTCTTTGGAGAAATGTCTATTTAGATCTTCTTCCCACTTTTTTTTTCTTTTGCGGTACGTAGGCCTCTCACTGTTGTGGCCTCCCCCGTTGCGGAGCACAGGCTCCGGACGCGCAGGCTCAGCGGCCATGGCTCACGGGCCCAGCCGCTCCACGGCACGTGGGATCCTCCCGGACTGGGGCACAAACCCGCGTCCCCTGCATCAGCAGGCAGACTCTCAACCACTGCGCCACCAGGGAAGCCCCTCTGCCCACTGCCTGATTGGGTTGTTTTCTTTTCTTGATATTGAGCTGCATGAGCTGTTTGTATATTTTGGAGATTAATCCCTTGTGGGGCGCATCGTTTGCAAATATATTCTCCCATTCTGTGGGTTGTCTTTTCGTTTTGTTTATGGTTTCCTTTGCTGTGCAGAAGCTTTTAAGCTTAATTAGGTCCCAATTGTTTATTTTTGTTTTCATTTTCATTATTCTAGGAGGTGGATCCAAAAACATATTGCTGCGATTCATGTCAAAGAGTGTTCTGCTTATGTTTTTCCCTGGGATAAATCCCACTTGATCATGGTATATAATCATTTTAATATATTGTTGGATTTGATTTACTAGTATTTTGTTGAGGATTTTTGCATCTATGTTCATCAGCGATATTGGCCTGTAATTTTCTTTTTTTTTTGTGGTATCTTTGTCTGGTTTTGATATCAGGGTGATGGTGGCCTCATAGAATGAGTTTGGAAGTGTTCCTTCCTCTGAAATTTTTTGGAATAGTTTCAGAAGGACAGGTGTTAACTCTTCTTTAAGTGTTTGATAGAATTTGCCTGTGAAGCTATCTGGTCCTTGACTTTTGTTTGTTGGGAGTTTTTAAACTGCAGACTCAAATTCAGTACTTGTAATTGATCTGTTCATATTTTCTGTTTCTTCCTGGTTCCGTCTTGGGAGATTGTACCTTTCTAAGAATTTGTCCATTTCTTCTAGGTTGTCCATTTTATTGGCATATAGTTGCTTATAGTAGTCTCTTAGGCTTCTTTGTATTTCTGTGGTGTCCGTTGTAACTTCTCCTTTTTCGTTTCTAATTTTTGGGCCCTCTCCCTTTTTCTCTTGATGGGTCTGGCTAAAGGCTTCTCAGTTTTGTTTATCTTCTCAAAGAACCAGCTTTTAGTTTCATCGATCTTTTCTATTGTTTATTTTTAAGCTCTTTCATTTATTTCTTCTCCTGAACTTTATGATTTCTTTCCTTCTAATAACTTTGGGTTTTGTTTGTTCTTCTTTCTCTAGTTGCTTTAGGTGTATTGTTAGGTTGTTTGTTTGAGTTCTTTCCAAAGCCATTTTTAATAGAAATAGAAAAAAATAATCCTAAAGTTCATATGAAACCTGAAAAGACCCTGAATAGCCAAAACAATTTTGAATGAAAAGAACACAGTTGGAGACATAGCACTTCCTGATTTCAAAATATATTACAAAGCTACAGTATGGAACTGGCAGGTACTGTCAACTCATCTTTAACAAGTGTGCCAAGAACACACAATGGGGAAAGGATAGTCTCTCTTCAATAAATAGTTTTGGAAAAACTGGATATCAACATCCAAAAAAATAAAATTGGACCCTTATCTTGAGTTGACTATTGATTTTAAAAAGTCATACAATTGCACTGCAAAGCTTTCTGTAAGAAACTCAAAGAATTCACATGAACAAATGTAACTTTAAAAAGTTTCAGTTCACTGATGTCCTAAAGTACATGAAACATAAATTGTTGCCTGGGTTCTTGAAGTAATTTGGAAATAAACAAACTGTGTTCAGCCACAGAAATACAACTGAGTGTCCACTGATTTCACATAAAAATGTGTCTGGAGAATATGGACTTTCTTGTAGAGGTAATTACAAAAAGACATAAGAACTTTGAGGGCAAGGTATTTTTTTCCAGAATAGACTTTAAAAAAATGGAAATAAAGTAGTAATAATAAAAAAGACATTTAAAACATTCAAAAAATACTGACTATAGGAAAAACCATCTTTTAAAAAATTGAAGTATGGTTGATTTACAATATTGTGTTAGTTTTTAGGTGTACAGCAAAGTGATGCAATTATATATATATCTATATGTATCTATATGTATATGTATATATATATATATATTATATATTTCCAGATTATTTTCCATTATGGGCTATTATAAGATATTGAATATAGTTCCCTGTGCTATACCATAAATCCTTGTTGCTTATCTATTTTATGTACAGTAGTTGTATCTGTTAATCTCATACTCCTAATTTATCCCCCCTCCCTTTCTCCTTTGGGGAATGTAGCTTCAGGCAGGGGAAACCCAAGCCTCCTCATGCCCAAGGATGTTATTTTCTCAGTTAGGTGGTCACTTATCATTCAGATCTGAGGGACCATGAACAGTAACATACAGTGGCTACTGTTCCTAATTCTTCTACTCCAATACTGTCTTCCAGCCAGGTCTGGACTTATTTCTGAGGTTGAAATATGAACCATGGACTAGAACCCACTTGAGCATCTCATGGACCTTCCCAGGGATAAGAGCAGCTGGAGCTCAGGAAGCTGGGGAGGAAGCAGAGAGAAAAAAATAATTCTGAATAGTCACTGTAAATTTAGATTTATTCTTTCTACAAAATGACAGTACTTAATATAGAAGGCAAAACCATAAATTTAATTTAGGAAAAAATTAATATATAGGTACGCTGGTGCATCCATTGGTACGTCCATAGCTTGTTTCACAAATTTTTCATTTTGGGCCTCAAACAAGTAGGGAAATATTTTTATCGCATAAAAACATTGATTTTCTTGTACTATACTCACTGCAGTATTCCAACTATATACTGGGTGACATCTTAACACGAGAGCTTCTCCTTCAACTCTCTGGCTGTCCTTCAACTTAGGCGGTTGAACAAGAAATTATTGTTGAGCTTGAAAACTTGGATGGTGCCTTTCAAAGCTTTCAAGCAGATTTTTCAGACCTCCAAAGGAAGAGATATATCATCTATTCCTGTATATTCTCTCAACGAGTAAAAATTGGCTGCAAAACAACCTGACATTGAAGTGGATGAAACTACAGCAATTTTCATAGTCACCATCTTTCTGAAACACATTTGTATTTATATCCAAGAAATGAGAGAAAACAGATACATCTAGTCCATACATCTGAAAGTCAACTTTATCAAATAGGATTTTCTGTACTTAGATTCCCTTAGTAGCCGGATAACACAGGTACACAAATATTAGGTCTCTGGTCACCTAAGCTGAGTAAATTGGAGAGATAATGCACAAAGGAGGTGATTGTGATCTGAGCAGTGGCTGTGTGTTCCTGCTGTAAACAAGCAGGACACTATGGACCTTCTGGGGACTGACCCACCCTCCCCCCACCTGTCCTTTGCCTATCTCTTGTTTGTAGAAAAACTTTATCCTTCTAGGCCTTCTCTGAGTTCCAAAGAATAAATTTAATCAGAGAAGTGAGAAAATTCAGAAACAAAAGCAAACAGTTAATAAGATAAAATAATAATTTTGTCATTAAACAAAGTCAAGGACCTTAAGTTCCTTCTCAAGGGCTGTAAGATGATATGCTGAGCCATATCCTTTGAGTGATTTTGCAGATGCTACAACCCCCACCAGGTGGAAGAAGTTAACTGCATGCTAATCACAAGCATGTAGACCCCAGACCAGTTGGAACTAGAAGGTTGATGATGCTGACTCCCCATTACCTCACCACCAACCAATCAGAAGAAAGTCTATGAGGTGATCACTCACCTGCAACCCTCTACTGCACACTGTTTTTAAAAACCTTTCACTATAAGCCATGGGGAATTTGGGTCTTTTGAGCATTTGCCACCTGGACTCCTTGTTTGGCACCTGCAATAAACACTGCACTTTCCTTTCCCCAAACCTGGTGTCAGTAGATTGGCTTTACTGAGCTTGGGCAAGCGGACCAAAGTTTGGTTCGGTAAGACTACCCTCTCCTTCATCTGCTGTTTGAGGCACATCTTGTTGTCTTTTGTCAATTGCAAAGCTCTCAGGCCTTAGTCCTTGTCGTTGAAATATTTATAGAAGTACTTCTCCCTGCCCTCCTTAGAGAAGCCCAAGATTTCTAGACAGTGGGAATTCTTCCAAAGGCCAAAGCTTTGTCAGGTCATTGAGTCAAGTGGTGATGTGATGGGAGGTTTTGGGAAGTAGAGTGCTCTGCAGTAAACTGCTCAGCAGGTGAGGTATTATTTGCTGCTCCACTCAGTCTTAATGGATCATATGTGTGCTCCTCACAGGGTTATCTCGGTTCCTTGAACTAATCCAGGAAGAACAGGAGTCTCTCAGGCTGGGCCAGAATCTCTGAATAGGGTCACAGAAGTCTGTTTAATACAGGCATCACATCTGAGATACAGATGAGTCCTCATAGCTCACATTTATAGTTCAGTTCATAACATTAATTAAGGTTGGACCAACACTCAGTAGAAATTTTCCGTGCATCTTCTTGCTGAGCCTGTGATGGCAATAGGCAACTACTTATGGTCCTGGAGATCCTGGATGGGGACTTCTCTTTTGGTGATGATTTAACTTTGAAGACACAATAGATATTTTCTAAAATGATCCAGATAAACATTTTATTAAAAAATATCTGTCTGATAATTCCAATATTTAATTCATTTGTAGTTCTGTGCCTGTTACATTTTCCTCAATGATTTTTGTTATTGATGATATTTCTTGAAATGCTTGGTAATATTTGATTGGGTGTGATTGCATAATAGACATTGTATGTGAAAAACTGCAGAGGTTATAGCTACTGTTCTTTCTCCAAAAATGCAGACCTTGCAGTGATTTACCATTTCTCAAAGATATATAAGCAGATGTACACAATCTTAACAGGAAAGGTAAAGAATGCTAGAGCAGGAATGGAACCTTACACACCTTGGGAAGAAATGAGAGAATCAAGCCCCATTCAGAAGATTCAAGACTGCAAGTATCCCTTTGATGTCAATTCCACCTGTGAGGAGAGCATCTTCAACAGAATTGTGGAAAATCTGTGTGCCAGAGAGCAGGAGACCTGTCAGACTGTGCACTTGATCAATGTGGACACGGATGACACCCTGGAGGACACCACCCTTGGAGCTTTGATCATCTGTGAGCTCTGCCAACGCCTCCAGCATGTTGATGACCTAGAAGACCATCTGGCCCAGCTGCTCCTGGCAGTGGAGGGGAAAACTGGAAGGAGCTTTCTTCACATGGTCTGCTTCTACTGAAGATCTTGGGCTTCTTCAGCCATCAGAACTTGTGCCTGGAACTTTGAACTAGTCTGTGTTTTCCGTGAGAGGTGTCTTTAATGCTCTTTCCATTAAAATATCTTTGTACGATTTTTTTCAGGTACACCTACCCAGGGAAGAAAATGGATGGGAAAAGTGTTTTCTGGAAATTGGAACATGGACTACCAGTAGTCATAAAATCCCTTCCTATGTGGAGACGATGCTCAAGGTACTTACCTTGGAAGAGACAATTCAGGGATCACATCACTCTGCAATGAAGTTACCATCCAGGAACTCCATTTTCCAGATGAGCAAATTATGGCTGATCCTCCCAGTCTCCTCCCTTCACCTCTGTCCAAATTATACAGCACTATTTTGTGAACTGGCCTTCAAGGATTGGCTTAGCTTAGTGCTTCTCAATGCCTTTGAAACGTGATCCTCCCCTTGGGTCATGATTATAATTTAGGCTCTGAGACCTTAATTCTCTCCTTTAAAAATTTTATTTTATTTTATCTTTTTACACTATTCTTTACTATTTAATTGACGTATAGTTGATATACAATATTACATTAGTAATATTGTATATCAATATACAAAAGGGGTACAGCAAGGTAATTCAAAATTTTATAGATTATACTCCATTTAAAGTTGTTACAAGATAATGTCTGTATTCCCCTGTGCTGTACAATATATCCTTGTTGCTTATCTATTTTATACCTAGTAGTTTGTGCCTCTTTAGATATATATATATTTATATTAATATATATATTTAATTGAAGTATAGTTGATTTACGATGTTGTGTTAGTTTCAGTTGTACAGCACAGTGATTCAGGTGTATATAAGTGTATATATATGTACACATACATATATATACACACATATATATACATATATATATTCTTCCTCACATTCTTTTCCCTTATAGGTTATTATAAAATTATGAGAATAGTTCCCTGTGCTATACAGTAGGTCTCTCTTTTTTTTTTTTGGCGGTAAGCGGGCCTCTCACTGCTGTGGTGTCTCCCGTTGATGGGCCCAGCCGCTCCACGGCATGTGGGATCCTCCCAGACTGGGGCACGAACCCGTGTCCCCTGCATCGGCAGGCGGACTCTCAACCACTGCACCACCAGGGAAGCCCTCTCTTCTATTCTTGAAACAGTGCTTTTTACAACTTCCCAGGGACTTCCAAGGTCCAGTCAAGTTGCAGAAACCTCTGCCTCGAGGCAGGTGCTCTTAAGCCTTGGTGTAATACACAATCATATGAGTGTTTCTAAAAAAGACATATCTATGGGCTCCACTCCCAGAGATACTGATTGGGTGATCTGGGGTCAAAATTTGCATTACCACATTCCCAACTGATGTTGACGCTTCTGGTTTGGGGATTCCACCATGAGACTGAGTGTAAAAGACATCAGAAACCTGGTGGAGGCCACTGGAGTCTTTCGAGAATTATGAATTTAAGAAAATCAAAAGGAGGATGTGGTGTTCTTGTAACTCCTGAAACACTATCAACAGGGATGTTTTCCAGAAGTCACTTTTTACACTGGTGAATCATTTTATGATTTTATGGACAAAACTATGTGTGCCTTCCTCTGACTTAACACAGTTACATTTGTAGAGTATCAATTGTATGAAAGAAATACACAAAAACACTTTTAATTTTACATATAACTGAATTAAGTGTAAGCATGGAAATTTCAAACACATTTTCCACATGCATGTTCGCAGGTCACTGGAGTGGTCGGTGACAAGCTTGGGAATAGTCTAGGTATTTTGTCTAATATCAATAGTAGTCCCATACACAGGTGAACAAACAGGGCTAACTAGAGATTTCAAAACGCTCCCAGTGGGTAACCATACCTTTGCAAAGAATTAGATTTTCAGTTCATTTAATCACCTGATTGTTCTGATGACTGGATTGAGTTCTCTAGTTAGAGCCCACTATCCAAACCCAGTCAATCAAGAGTTAACCCAATCAATCAATCAAGAGTTCTCCAGGCACCAAGGGTGGGTGGTGACTTAATATAAGCCTGGTCTCTGTTCTTTGACAGTATACTAGTTGGAAGAGCTGGATGGAGGCAGTCTTCTCCCTGGCTTCAGAGTCCCCTCAATCTCCAGCCGTCTGGCTGGAGTCCCAAGTGGCGACCACCATGCCCTCCTCCTCGCTCTGGGTGGCTATGGTCTGTATGAGTAACATGAACAGGAGCATGGAAGCCCACAGCATCCTCATGAAGAAAGGGTTCAGTGTCAAATCTTTTGGAGCCGGATCCCGTGTGAGGCTCCCAGGACCCACAGGCAACCTCTATGTCCTTTGCTCAGTCAACTGTGCAAAGTAACAAAAGGAATGGAACTATAAATGACTATTTCAGTATAGAATGGTCGGACAGAGCCGTACTTGAAGACATGGGGGAGCCGGTGGAGGCTGCTCCAGTCCCTGGAGAATCATCATGAATTCAAGAAAATCAGTAGGAGGATGTGTAGTGTTCTTGTAACTCCTGAAACACTGTCAGCAGGGATGTTTTCCAGGAGTCGCTTTTTACACTGGTGAATCATTTTATTACTTTATGGGCAAAACTATAGGAATCCTCCTGAGATTTGACACAATTACACTTTTAGAATATCAGCTGATGAAAGGAATATGAAACAACCCTTGTAATTTTATGTAAAATTGACTGAAGTGTGAGCTTGGAAGTTTCAAACACGTTTTTCACAGGCATGTTCTCAAGTCACTGCAGGGGCTGGTGACAAGTTTTGGAGGAGTCTAGGTAATTTGCCTAATATCAATCATAGCCCCATCCACAGGTGCACCAACAGGGCTAAGTGGAGATTTCAAGACACACCCACGGGGTAAGCATACCCTTGTGGAGATTTAGACGTTCAGGTGATTTAACGCCTGGATGGTTCTGATGACTGGATTGGGTTCTCTGGTCAGAGCCCACTATCCAAACCCAATCACTCAAGAGCTAAGCCAATCATCAATCAAGAATTCTCCTCCCACTGTGGGGAGGTGACTCCATATAAACCCGGTTTCCGTTGTTTGACAGTAACACAGGTTGGGAGAGCTGGACCCAGCCGGTCATCCTTCTGGCTTCAGAGTTCCCTCGGCCCCTGAAGTCCACTCATCTGGCTGGGAGTCCCAAGGAGCTGCCATCATGCCCTCCTCTCCACTCAGGGTGGCTGTGGTCTGTATGAGTAACATGAACAGGAGCATGGAAGCCCACAGCATCCTCATGAAGAAAGGGTTCAATGTCAAGTCTTTTGGAGTCGGATCCTGTGTGAGGCTCCCAGGACGTGCAGGTAACCTCCCCGTGGTTTATGATTTTTCCACCACGTATGAGCAAATGAGCAAGGACCTTCTCCGCAAAGATGGAGAACGCTATAGAAGCAATGGTGTCTTACACATCTTGGGAAGAAATGAGAGAATCAAGCCTCACCCGGAAAGATTTCAAGAGTGCAGGGATCCCTTTGATGTCATCTTCACATGTCAGGAGGGCGTCTATGACAGGGTGGTGGCAGATCTGTGCACCCGAGAGCAGGAGACCTGTCAGCCTGTTCACGTGATCAACGTGGACATAAACGACACCCTGGAGGACGCCACTCTTGGATCTCTGATCATCTGTGAGCTCTGCCAAGGTCTCCAGCAGGCAGATGACATGGAAAGCAGTCTGGCTGAGCTTCTCCTGGCAGCAGAGGGGAAAACAGGAAGGAGCTTTCTGCACACGGTCTGCTTCTACTGAAGATCTTGGCTGGTTTGAACTCCTTCCTCGGTAAGAACTTGTGCCTGGACTTTTGGGCTAGTTGGTATTTTCTGTAAGAAGCGTATTCAAAACTCTTTCTGCTAAAGGACATGTGTATGATTTTTTTTTCAGAGACACCCCAGCCAGGGAAGGAAGTGGAGAAAAGCATTTTATGGGAAATGGAACATGGACCACCACTGGGCATAAAACCCTTCCAACACTGGGGACAGCATTCGAGGTACTTTCCTTGGAAGAGACAATTCAGTGCTCACATTGTTCCGTGAGGAAGTGAACATCAAGGAACTCCACTTCCAGATGAGCAAACCATGGCCGATCCTCCGAGTCTCCCCCCTTCACCTTCTTCACATTATATGGCACCAGTTTGTGTACTAGTCTTCAAGGGTTGGCTTAAAGAAGTATTTCTCAATTCTTCTGAAACATGGTCCTCCCCTCTGGTCTTGATTATAGTTTGAGCCCGAGATCTTGCTCTTCGCCGTGTGTTAGAATGTTTCAGGTCTGGGTCACTGACGCTAATAAAAAAAATTTCATGCTGTATGTAAGTTCTGAGTACATTTTCATTTATGCCTGGTTTTTCCTACAATGACTTTTCTCTTACGAACATCCTGCTTCCCTTGTGCTCTTGAAGCCCTGCTTGGAATGAATTCCCAGGGACTTCCAAGGTACAGCCAAGGCTCAGGACCCTCTGCTTTGAGACAGCTGCTCTCATGCTTTGGTGCACATCATAATCACCTGAAGGGCTTCGTACATCCCAGATCTCCAGGCTCGACTCCCAGAGTTTCTGATTTGGTGGTCTGGGGTCCAAATTTGCCTTTGTCTCACATTCCAGGTTGATGTTAAGGCCCTGGGTCTTGGATTCACGCTTTGAGAAGACCGAGTGCATTTACTGAGGTAGGACTCTTTGCAGTGTGACAATCACTATAATTGACAGAGGCACAGGGACATAAAACCTGTGGCTTTCTAAATGGATGTTCATCCTGTACCATTTTGAAGTGACAGGACTGTCTCTCCTTCCTGTTTGGTGTCCCGTTCATGAGTTTTACCTCTATGACCTTTGCTCAGTCAACTGTGCAAAGTAACAAAAGGAATGGAGCTAAAAATGACTATTTCAGTATAGAATGGTCTGACAGAGCCGTACTTGAAGACATGGGGGAGCTGGTGGAGGCCACTTCAGTCCCTGGAGAATCATCATGAATTCAAGAAAATCAATAGGAGGATGTGTAGTGTTCTTGTAACTCCTGAAACACTGTCAGCAGGGATGTTTTCCAGGAGTCGCTTTTTACACTGGTGAATCATTTTATTACTTTATGGGCAAAACTGTAGGAATCCTCCAGAGATTTGACACAATTACACTTCTAGAGTATCAGCTGATGAAAGGAATATGAAACAACCCTTGTAATTTTATGTAAAATTGACTGAAGTGTGAGCTTGGAAGTTTCAAACACGTTTTTCACAGGCATGTTCTCAAGTCACTGCAGGGGCTGGTGACAAGTTTTGGAGGAGTCTAGGTAATTTGCCTAACATCAATCGTAGCCCCATCCACAGGTGCACCAACAGGGCTAAGTGGAGATTTCAAGACACACCCACGGGGTAAGCATACCCGTGTGGAGATTTAGACGTTCAGGTGATTTAACGACTGGATGGTTCTGATGACTGGATTGGGTTCTCTGGTCAGAGTCCACTATCCAAACCCAATCAAGAGCTAAGCCAATCATCAATCAAGAATTCTCCTCCCACTGTGGGGAGGTGACTCCATGTAAACCCGGTTTCTGTTCTTTGACACTAACACAGGTTGGGAGAGCTGGACCCAGCCGGTCAACCTCCTGGCTTCAGAGTTCCCTCGGCCCCTGAAGTCCACTCGTCTGGCTGGGAGTCCCAAGGAGCTGCCATAATGCCCTCCTCTCCACTCAGGGTGGCTGTGTTCTGTATGCGTACATAAACAGGAGAATGGAAGCCCACAGCATTCTCAGGAAGAAAAGTTTCAGTGTCAGGTCTTTTGGAATGGGATCCCTCGTAAGGTTCCCAAGACTGGTGCCCAAGGAACCAGTGGCTTATGACTTTTCAACTTCATGTAATATGATGCACAAGGACCTTTCCTGTAAAGACTGAAAATACTACAAAGGGAATGGAGTCTTACACATCTTGAAAAGAAATGACAGAATCAAGCCTCACCCAGAAAGATTTCAAGAGTGCAGAGATCCCTTCGATGTCATCTTCACCTGTGCGGAGAGAATCTATAACAGGGTTGTGGCAGATATGTGTGCCAGAGATCAGGAGACCTGGCAGCCTGTGCACGTGATCAACGTGGACATAGAGGACACCCTGGAATTAGCCACCCTTGGATCTCTGATCATCTGTGAGCTCTGCCAAGGTCTCCAGCAGGCGGAAGACATGGAAGGCAGTCTGGCTGAGTTGCTCCAGGCAGATAAGGAGAAAACAGGAGGGAACTTTCTTCACACAGTCTGCTTCTACTGAAGATCTTGGCTGATTTCAGCTCCTTTGCAGATAAGAACTTGTGCCTGGACTTTTGGGCTAGTGGTATCTTCTGTGAGAAGTGTCCTCAAAGCCCTTTCCACTAAAGGCTATCTCTATGATTTTTTTCAAGTACCCTTTTTTTCAACCCAGGGAAGGAAGTGGAGGAGAATATATTTCATGGGAAATGGAACATGGACTGCCAGTCGGCATCCAAAGCCTTCCAATTTGAGGGACACTTGTGTGGGTACTTGACTCAGAAGAAAGAATTCATGCCTCTCTCTCGCTTTGTCACAGCCCACCCTTCCCCCTCCCCATATCCTGAAGTCCGTTCTCTAGTAGGTCTGTGTCTTTATTCCTGTCTTACCCCTAGGTTCTTCATGACATTTTTTCCCTTAATTTCCATATTTAGGTGTTAGGATCCGGTATTTGTCTTTCTCTTTCTGACTTACTTCACTCTGTATGACAGCCTCTAGGTCTATCCACCTCATTACAAATAGCTCAATTTTGTTTCCTTTTATGGCTGAGTAATATTCCATTGTATATATGTGCCACATCTTCTTTATCCATTCATCTGAAGATGGGCACTTAGGTTGTTTCCATCTCTGGACTATTGTAAATAGAGCTGCAATGAACATTTTGGTACATGACTCTTTTTGAATTATGGTTTTCTCAGGGTATATGCCCAGTAGTGGGATTGCTGGCTCATATGGTAGTTCTATTTGTAGATTTTAAGGAACCTCCATACTGTTCTCCATAGTGGCTGTACCAATTCACATTCCCACCAGCAGTGCAAGAGGGTTCCCTTTTCTCCACACCCTCTCCAGCATTTATTGTTTCTAGATTTTTTGATGATGGCCATTCTGACTGGTGTGAGATGATGTCTCATTGTAGTTTTGATTTGCATTTCTCTAACGAGAGGCATGGACATATATACACTACCAAACGTAAGGTAGATAGCTAGTGGGAAGCAGCCGCATAGCACAGGGAGGTCAGCTCAGTGCTTTGTGACTGCCTGGAGGGGTGGGATAGGGAGGGTAGGAGGGAGGGAGATGCAAGAGGGAAGAGATGGGAACATATGTATATGTATAACTGATTCACTTTGTTATAAAGCAGAAACTAACACACCATTGTAAAGCAATTATACCCCAATAAAGATGTTAAAAAAAAAAAAGAAGAAAGAATTCAGTGCTCACACGGCTCTGCAAGGAAGTTAACCTCAAGGACTCCGTTTTCCCGATGAACAAACCACGGCTTATAATCGAGTGCTGGACAAGTGATGTGATGAAGGATGCTCTGGAAAAAAAAACCATTGTGTATTCCATCCATTTATATCAATTTCCTTTTGCCCTTTTGGCGAGGTGTATGTTAGTATTTTTTTTCGTGAGATAAAATTATATTAAATGTTTGAACTTTGAAATATTTTTATTTTTAGATTGTATGTCTTTTACTAATGCCAACTGTATTAGAAACTCAGGGTAGATAACGGGTGGCATTTATTACTAAAATCCTGGTATGATCTGTTTAATTAAATAGCTCATTAAATGAAATAAAACCTCTAATTTAAAGATAAGGTGTCTTTTCATTTGTGGTAGGGGATGCATATTACAAACGGATCCCCTTGGCTTCTTATTGTTCAAGCTATTTGAATTCCATGGAGAAAAGCATTCTTTCCTAAGGAGAATTTTCTTTATGCTTAAAACATTCATCATTTTGAGTTTTGTGCTCCTCTGAAAGTGGATCCTTACTATTGGGAAGTAAAACACTCTTGGTTCTAATCAGCAGTGGCGCCAAGTCCCGTGTGACGTGCAGGAGAAAATAAAGGAGAGGTAGTTGGGTTGGTTGAATTAGGTTACTTGCTATGTCACAAAGTAGATGTCGACTTTCTTTACAGAGTGTAGGCACATTGGAGCAAGGTTGGACCTGTTGGGACTAGCTTGTACAGTAATTCCTGAGGATAAGAGTGGACCCAGTTGTAGGGTGGTGGCTCTGGAGAGGTGGAGTAGATATGGGACCAGAGAGATATTGGAGTTGAAATTACAGGACTTGCTGAAGAGCAGAGAGAGGGAGGAATTTAGAAGCACTCTCAATTTTCTGGTTTTCACCATAGGTGACCAGGTGCACGTACATTCATGTGGCAGTGCTGTGGTAGGGCGGTGAGGGTTTCTTTCCTGGTAGATTCAGTACCCTTTATGATCATTCTCTCCTCTGATGGTTGGTAGAGGGTCGGGATAGGTGCCAGGAGGGGATAATCCATTGAGGCTATCATTTCATGTGATGGGAACACCAAATTGAAGTAGATTTTTAGGTAGTTTTGGGTGTTCTGAAGATAGAAATGTTTTGTCCAGTTGGTATTATTTTTGCTGGAAAATCCATTTTGAAGAAAATTTAATATGTTGCTAATTGAGTTCCTATCTGTTTGGGCAAGTCAAGGAAAATATGACACATGAGTAAAATGTTGCAGGTGCCAAAATGGAGTGATTACAGTGATGAATTACAAAATATAAAGTGTATATAAAATAGATAACTAATAAGGACCTACTCTATAGCACAAGGAACTCTTTTCAACTCTGTAATGAGCTATATGGGAAAAGAATCTAAAAAAGAGTGGATTTATATATATATAACTGATTCACTTTGTCATACAGTAGAAACTAATACAACATTGTAAATCAACTATATAGTCCAATAAAAATTAAAAATAATATATTTACTTAAAAAAACAAAATAAAAAGTGTATGTGAATAAGTGAAAAGGAATGGGACTGGATTAAACAGATGGTGGAACATTGTTTGTCTAAGAGTCCTTATAGGCCATAAACATATAAAAGAGATTGGAAAGTTAGAACTTTAATGTTGTTGAATTTACTGTTTCAATTTTGATCTAGTGGTAGAGTTCTTGATGGAACTGTAGAAGTTGGTGTCTCTTGTAGAGTTAGAAAAATGCAGTTGAGGGACTTCCCAGGTAGCCCAGTGGTTGGGACTTCACCTTCCAAGGTAGGGGGTGGGGGTTCGATCCCTGGTCAGGGAGCTAAGATCCCACATGCCTTGCAGGAAAAAAGCCAAAAAATAAAACAGAAGCAAGATTGTAACCAATTCAGTAAAGACTTTTAAAAAAATTGTCCACATCACAAAAATCTTTAAAAAAAAGATGCAGTTGAGGAAGACACCAAAACCCTGAACATTGTTGGCATTAAGTGGGTAAACTTTTGGTTGCTGGAGTTGGTAAGAATGAGAGCAGAAGGTGAGTTAAAGGTCACCTGGGAGGCTGCCTGGGCCCATGTTTCCTCCCGAACCCGTGCAGCACCGGAGACAGATTAGAAGGGGTGATTGGAACCCAGAGATCATTTACGTGGAGCTATAGATGTTACCCACAGTGTTTAGTCAGGACTGCAAACTGCTGGCTATCTTCGGGTCTTACTCGTGGTGAGTGCAGTCCCAGGATGCCGAATCCTGATCTTCATCATTGGACAGTCCTTTTACCAGTATCTTAGGATGCTCTTCATTGTGGCAAGTTCTTTCCAGCTTCAGATCCATCAAAATTGAGTCAGAATTTGGACCAGAAAGCTGCTAAATTCTCTGTGGTTCTCCGTGTGCTACATTAAAAAAAATCATTGGGTGGGGAGGATGGGGCTAGATCAGGTGTTAGTTAAATATGGTGGGAGAATAGTTGCCATGCGGTCTGAACACCACTGGTGTCGGTAGTTTTGCTAAATGGAGGGGAAGTTATGCTTGTAAGTTGTAATTGTAGCTAACAGTAATATCGTTCTGTCTAACCATGAGGAATGGGAAATAAAGATTTAGATGTGCTACTGGAAATACAGCAGTTTCTTGAGTAGACAGACATGGTTCCAGTTAAGACACAGAGGCAAATGGAATATTTAGAAGGTTGTTGAAGATGAAATGGCAGCATTTAGATGCAAATTGCTGTAAGATATGAATATACATGTAACTAGAAAAGTTAGGTATGCCAAGATGGCTTTGTGACTGTGACTGGGCACATGGACACAGCTGCAGGTGTATCTGATCAAGTTTTATTTCTTAACCTGGGTGATGTTTGCCTTATAAGAATTTGTTAGGCCATTCATTTGTTTTGTTTTGTTTTCTGTATTTGTGTGTTTACAATAACAATTTTAAAAAGTCCAAAAACGACAGAAATACTTTATAATTCAAGAAACAATAACGTCACAATATAAGTGTGTCAGTAGCTTCATTTGTAATTATTTTATTTCAATTCCCTCACTTCCCAAGTCCAATCTACCCTGATGTTGCTTCTTGATTATATATTCACCTTCTGACTGTTGTTCCTACTTTCACTTCACTGTAAATCCACTGGGCAGAGGATATAATACTTCCACCTCACTCCATTGGCCAAAGCAAGTCATGAGGCCATTACAGATGCAAGGGAGTGGATAATAGACTGTAGCTCATGATGGAGGAGTTGTCTTGTGTGGACAGCAGAGGGAAGAATTATTGCCATCCATTTGTTCAGATAGTCCCACTCGACACACTATCAGATTGACAAATGTTCAATGACTTGACAATATAGTCTACAGGCAAGTCTGTGAGGAAGAAGTTACTTTCATACATTGCTGTTAGTAATGAAAGAAGTGTAGCCTCTCAAAGGGAATCTATCCACACAGGACAAAAAATACAAATGTATTTAGCCCTTGACCAAGGTAACCCTACTTGTGGAAATAGACCATCAGATCTTTCAATAGAATTATCCAACTGGAGAAGAGACAGAAAATACAGAAAAATCAAGAGACTTTCAAATACTGATGCAACAATGTCAAAAGGTCTAACATATGTGTTGTTTTTGGGATGTCAAAATGAAATGAGAGAAGGGGACAGACAAATGTTTTGTAAGAAATAATTGCTGAATATATCCAAATGTGGTAAAAACAATAAATTTACAGATCCAAAAATCTCTGAGAACTTCAAGGACTTTAAAAACAAAGAAAGCCATGAAGCTACCTCTACAGATCAAACTGAAAATTAAGATAAAGTGAACAATCTTGAATGCAGTTAAAGGAGTTAGTTAGGCAAATGAAATAGAGACATGTCTAAGGCATCAAGACTCACACGTCTCCTACTAACTGCTAAGCTCGTACAATTCTATACCCTTAGACAACAGAGGTAAACATCAGTATTCATGACTCTGGAATTTGAAACTCATGTGAATTTCATTAATTGTTTTCATGAAGAATAAAACTTTAAAAACCATGAGTCCATATTAATTGTAAGTATTTGTATTCCTGTTGCATTACAATAGGCCTAAAGCAAGGCTGGTTTACATGGTAGATGATTTATGTGTCAGATTATCTGGAGATGAAAAAGAGAGAAAAGGAGCAGGAGGAAGTGAGGAAGATGTGAAGTGGTCTTAGAGACCCAGCCCATTTAGGAAGAAGGTGAGGCTCTTGGAGACAGTTCTGTCCCTGGAGCCCTGGTGTAAGTGCTTTCCCTCAAGGGCTCTAGTGACAGAGGATAAACAGCCCAAATCCTGCAACAAGGTAAATTTCATCTCCAATTGAACGGCTGTTCCTGAAGACTCAGTCTAATGCTGATAAATTAATTATACACCTGCAGATGGGGTTGGTTCAAGGATGAAGGTAAGTGCTGGGCAGGTGTTATGTCCCAGACAGGCCAGAGGGTACAGGACACTTGGAGGCTGTTAATATGTGTGGAATGATAGTGACCAGAGACACAAATCTGGCTGGTTCTAGCAGAAGTGGAGGGTGAGTCTGGGGAGGGAGGTGAGAATACATGGTCTATCTGATGTTCCTGAAAGTTAGTAAATAGAGTCATCATCCAAAAAATAACTGGTGCCCAATAAGTGGACCGGGCATTAGAAGATGGAGATGCTGACTTAGACTGCAGATATGTCTTGGCAAATATGAGAGGAGCCCTGAGAATGTCTGGGATCTGTGCTGGGGTTCCTAAAGCAGGGTGTGGAAAGAGGAGACCTCCAGGCCCTCTTAGGCAGATGTGAGAAGAAAACATGAGACAGGAGACATTTGAAAGGGGATTTCTAGGATGAACATGTATTACACCAAAGTCGCTCTATCAGGAGACCAAACAGGCAAATACCCCTGAGTTCCCTGGCTTCCATTTTTCAGTGAAACCCCCCCCCAAAACAAACAGCACTTCCCTTTTACTCCTTTTCTCCAAACACACACCCATCCTCAGCTTCTATCATCTCCTCCCTTCTCAAGCCCCTCTCTGTGTTGAATTATGTCTTTCTGGCTTTTTCCTTCTCACAGAGCAGCCCTATACTCTCCAGAGACAGTTCACTGTATCAAGGCCAGTGACTAGACTCTCTTGACCAGTAATTGTAATTGTAGAACAGGTTCTTCCATCACTGGGAGGATGGTTATAGGAGCTGATTTTCCTCCGCTCAAAGAAGAAACAGAGGCACCAAGAGAGGTAACCTGGGATGGAAGATAAACTATTAATGAGCCTAAGACATAACTTATACTGAGATAGATATTCTGAGATACCCGTCAACAGAAAGAATCAACATTTATCTCCAATATTCTAAAACCATCTGCTTAAAGTTTGCTTCACTCTCAAACTTAATGCCCTAGGATCCTGGAAGTTTCCCATTTTTTTCTGCATCTGGTTTAATGAATGAATGAATGTACACTAAGAACCAAATGACAATATTTCTGCCTGCAGAAAAATTTTCCAATGTCATCCCCATCCCCTTCCAGCACTGATGCCTTATTTTCCAATTTCAGTCATTTCTAAACGTAGTTGCTAAGATGTGGGCATGAGCAGTGTGTCACCTCAGGCACTCAGGCCCTGTCAGTGTTATTCCTTAACCTTTGTCTACTGAATCCCTTCACAAGTGTGCAAATTGTATGTGGTGAATTCAGAGAGATTTAAAATCTCATTTCCATCAGTTAGGCTAAATCTGCCTGTATGACCCCACACGCTGCTTTCTTCAGTATTCCCTGTGCATAGCCGCCCGGATCTGAATGAACACTGTTCATAAATGGTAAACTTCAATTTGAATACCTACGTTTTCCATATTACTTCGTTCTCTTTTCATTCTCTTTATGATAAACCATCCACCACAAGGTGAAGTTCAAGTTTATATTCAAGAAACCTCTTGTTACAGCCTCCACAGGTACATATAATGGTTTCCTTTGAATATTCATAAGCCTCTGTTGGTAGGAGAAATATATACAATGATATGTTTTGTTTGATTATCTGGAGATATGCATAACTTTTAATTAGACTGTCACTCATTGAAGCAGAGAACATACCCTATTGACTTTTTATGTTTCTTATTATTTGCATGTTTAAAGAAGATGGAGAGTGTGAGATATGCCAAAAGAATATTCCAGGAAAGTCTGGATTTTTCATCTCTGTGAGTATGAGGTGTTGTCTCTGGTGGTTTCCATGGGTATGTTTCCTTAAACCACACTGGTGTCAGTCACACAGTCTTCCACTTGCTGGACATCCCTGGCCTAGAGGACCAGCACGTGTGGATTTCCATCCCTTTCTTCTTTTTGTACGTCATTGCCCTATCTGGGAACAGCCTTCTTATATTCATTATTGTGACAAAGCACAGCCCCCATGAACCCATGTACCTCTTCCATGCATGCTGGCTGGGGCAGACTTTGTCCTCTCCATATGCGTAGTACCTCAGTCCTTGGCCATCTTCTGGTTCTGTGCTGGGGACATCTCCTTGAATCGCTGCATCACACATTTCTTCATTACACACAGCACTTTCATGTCTGAGTCAGGGACCTTGCTGGTGTGGCATTTGACTGCTACATTGCCATATGCTTCTACCCACTACCCACTTCTTACACACACACTGATTGGGAAAATTGGTGTTACCATCTTTCTGAGAAGTTATTGCATGATTTTCCCCATGATATTTCTTCTGAGAAGATTGACTTTATGCCAAAGTAATATAATTCCAGACACCTGTTGTGAACACATTGGCTTGGCCAAATATGCTTGTAATGACATACGAGTAAACATGTGGTATGGACTCTTTGTTATAATGTCAACAGTGGTCTTAGATGTCCTATTAATTTTCGTTTCCTACACGCTTATTCTCCATGCTGTCTTCCACGTGCCTTCCCAAGATGCTTGTCACAAGGCTCTCAACATGTGTGGCTCTCATGTCTGCATCATCATCCTCTTTTATGGGCCTGCGATCATCACAACGCTTACTCAGCAGTTTGGAAGCCAGGTTCCACCTCATATGCACATCTTGTTGGATAATGTGTGCATTATGGCTCCACCTATGCTGAATCCCATCACTTATGGGATCAAGATCGAGCAAATTCGAGAGCAGGTAGCTCACATATTTTTTCCAATGCAGAAATAACTTTGGAGGAGGAACAGCGTTTTCAACATCTCTAGCTATCCATGATGTGAACTATGGAACTGGTGGATATAAATGCTAGTGGTAAACTAACACACTAGGTAATAGTTTAGTGAATTGTTTCTGTAGAATGTTCACCAGGTAGGTACTGAACTTCCAGTTTCTACTGTCAAAGCAGTACAGGGAGCAGTGTCGTGTTTGACTGAGTAAGCTCCATCCTGCACAGAGTATGTGGCTAGAAATAGGACTTCCCAAAGTCTTACATCTTACATATCACTAACCTGATCTTTGGTAACAGAAGAAATGAGAACAATGCTCTGGTTTCACATTTTCTTCAATTATTCGTCACTGAGTTTCTCATCCTTTGAGACATCTTGTGACATCCCTGAACTATCACATATAAACCTGCATTCCTTTATGTCTTTCTAGGTAGCTAAGCGACTTTCTTAGAATCAGTGATTCTTAGGGTTTCAGGTATTTTTATTACACTATAATTTATATCCTATCACATATATGTCAGAGTACAGGAATGTAAGTGAATTGCTTGAATCACATTTTCAAAACCTGTTGGGAGACTGGGGCTGATCCCTTGTGTAATGGGAAAATGCTAATGTGGTATTTGATGGATGCTATGTACCAGGAGAATGTTGAAGAATGGGAAGTCCCTCCATCTTCACATAAGACCATGATCTTCAGTGATCTCATCAGCTGGGCAGTCAAGGACTGTTTTTTGGCCTCCTTTAATGCAGTACTTCCTAGATCAATTTCCAAGGAATCTGCACTTCCATTGACCCTCCAGCTCATTAACTCTTTACCTTTCCCAATTCATGTCATACTCCAGATATATCCATGCTTTGTCTTGGGATAACATCTCTTGACTTGTAGAAAATATTTTCTCCCAGGTTTATTGAGATATAGTTGCCATACAACATTGTGTAATTTAAGGTGTATATCTTGTTGTTCCTACACACTTAGTTTTTTACAGCATGATTGCCACAGTAGCATTAGTTAACACCTCCATCATTGAACAAAACTATCATTTCCTTTTTTTGTGCTGATCACATCTAAGATGTACAATGTTATCGACTTTCAAGTATATGACACAGTGTTGTTCACTCTAATCACCATGCTGTTGTTATCCTGAGAACTTAGTCCTCTTCTAACTGGTAGTTTGTACCCTTTGACCAACATCTCCTCCTTTCCCCCACCCCCAGACTCTGGCAACCACCTTTCTATTACCAATCTCTCTGAGCTCAACTTCTTTAGATTTCACATACAAGTGATATCACACAGTATTTATTTTTTCTCTGTCTAACCTATTTCACTTGACATAATGCCATCAAGTTCTATCTATGTTATCACAAATGGCAGGATTTATTTATTTTTTAATCTGGAATAATATTTCATGATATATATGCTGTATTTTCTTTATCTATCCATGCATCCATGTACACTTAGGTTGTTGCCATGCCTTAGCTATTGTAAATAATGCTGCAATAATAAACCTGGGGGTGCAGATGATTTTTGAGTCAGTATTTTCATTTCCTTCAGATAAATACCCAGAAGTGCAATTTGAGGATCACATGGTAGCTATATTTTTAATTTTTTGAGGAACCTCCATACTCTTTTCTGTAGTGGTTGCAACAATTTACATTCCCACCAACAGTGCACGGTGGTTCCCTTTTCTTCACATCCTCACTGACACTTGTTATTTCTTGTCTTTTTGATAATATCCATTGCAAAGGTGTGAGATGACATCTCCTTGTGGTTTTGATTTGTATTTCTCTGATGATTAATGATGCTGAGCTCCTTTTCATGTATCTGTTGGCCATCTGTATGTCTTCTTTGGAAAAATGTTTATTCAGATCCTCTGCTCATTTTAAAATCAGATAGTTTCAGTTTTTCCTATTGAGCTGTATGAGTTCTTCATATATTTTGGATATTAAGCCCTTACCATTGTTGAAGAATTCAATTAACAATCAAATTGAGAAGAAAAAGAGAATTTTTTTCAAGCCAAACTGAGGATTATAACCCGGGAGACAGACCCTCGGAATCTCTGAGAACTGTTCTGTCTCTTAGAAGTCGAATGCAGAGTACATTTTTGAGACAAAGGATCATACATCAAATGACATACTGACATTTTACATAAAGTTCACCAAAGATACATAGTCCAGATAAGCAGGTAAAAAGTGAACAGCAAGTCACCATGACCCCCTACAGAGTTGGAAAGAAGGCTGATATTTTAAGAAGTTACAGTGTTAGCTTCAGAAGAAAGGAAGAAACACATTGCTCTTTGTGATTGAGAAACAGTTCTCCCTTTGAGGAGATCTGTTTAATGTGTAAGGCAGATGCACATTGCACATTAGGGAGGGAAGGAGGAAGCCCAGACAGACAGAGCAAAGAATCTTATGTTTAAATGTTCTTGTCCTGCCTTAAATATTTAAATGTTCTTGTCCTGCCTTAAAATATACATTTTATTTCATTACCAGATATACGATTTGCAAATATTTTTTTCCCAGTTGGTAGGTTGTCTTTCCATTTTGTTGATGGCTTCCTTTGCTGTTCAGAGGCTTTTTAGTTTGATGTAATCTCACTTGTTTATTTTACTTTTGCCTTTGGTGTCAGTTTCAAGAAATTATCACCAAGACCAATGTCACATGGCTTACTGCCTATGTTTCCTTCTAGGTGTTTTAGAGTTTCAGGTCTTCTGTTCAAGTCTTTAATCCATTTTGAATTGATTTTTATGACTGGTATAAGAGAGGGGTCCAGTTTCACTCTTTTGCATGTGGCTATTGAGTTTTTCCAAGACCATTTGTTGAAGAGACTGTCCTTTCCCTATTGTATATGCTTGTCTTCTTTGTTGTAATTCAATTAACTTTATATGGATAGGTTGAGTACTTGGCTCTCTTTTCTGTTCCATTGATCTATGTGCCTGTGTTTATGCCAATACCATGTTTGATTACCATGGCTTTGTGATATAGTGTGAACTCAGGAAGCATGATGCCTCTAGCTTGCTCTTTTTCAAGATTGGTTTGGTTATTTGGGGTTTTTGTGGCTCCATACAAATTTTAGTATTGTTTTTCTGTATCTCTGAAAAATGCCATTGGAATTTTTATAGGGGTTGCATTGTATTTGTAGATTGCTTTGGGTAGTATGGTTCTTTCAACAACACGAGTTCTTCCAATCCATGACCACAAAATAATTTTCCATTTGTTTGTGTCTTCTTTAATTTCTTCCACCAATGTCTTATAGTTTTTAGGGTACAGGTCTTTCATCTCTTTGGTTAAATTTATTCCTAGGTAGTTTATTCATTTTATGTAATTGTAAATGGAATTGTGTGTTAATTTCTCTTTTGGATTGTTTGTTATTAATGTATAGATACAGAACTGTTTTTTGTGTATTGATTTGTATCCTGCAAGTTAGCTGAATTTGGGTTTTTTGCTAACAGTTTTTTGATTACTACTGAGTTTGAATATTTGTTGGATCGTTTTATTTCTTCTTGTGAGTTAAAGATAGCTATCATTTGTTAAGTGATTAGCAAATTGCAGCTCCATGCAATAAGCATGATACCGAGGAAACTGAAACTCTGCCAGGATCAATGGAAGAGGTAGGGACAAACCAATTTCTGTTTTATTTTTAAAGTCTGTTCTCTTGGGTCCTTTAACTTGTAAATGATCTGGCTCTTCCTCTCTTTGCTCATTTAACTCTTGAAAGCTCTATGTTGTTCTTTTCTATTTTCATTTATTTAAAAAAAATAATTATATTTTCTCTATTATATTTAGTTTAACTATTTGTGCAGTATTTTATAAACTTTTTATTTTATATTGGAGTGTAGCTGATTAACAAAGTTCTGATAATTTCAGTGCACAGCAAAGCGACTCAGTCATACATATACATGTATCCATTCTCCCAGAAACTCCCCTCCCATCCAGGCTGCCAGAAAACATTGAGCAGAGTTCCATGTGCTATACAGTAGGTCCTTGTTGGTTATCCATTTTAAATATAGCAGTGTGTACATGTCAATCACGAATTCCCTAACTATCCCTTCCCTCACGCTTCCCCCCAGTAACCATAAGTTTGTTCTCTAAATCTGTGAGTCTGTTTCTGTTTTGTAAATAAATTCATCTGTATCATTTCTTTTTAGATTCCACATGTAAGCTATATCATACAACATTTCTCTTTCTCTGTCTGACTTGCTTCAGTTAGTATGATAATCTCTAGGTCCATCCATGTTGCTGCAAATGGCATTATTTCATTCTCTTTAATGGCAAAGTAATACTCCATTAGTTAAAAAGAAAGACAAACATTAATAGCTATATTTGTGAAATATACTTTGTCTTTTTCATTGTTTAATGTTTGAAAATTCTTAAGCTATGATTTGAATGTTGTTTACATCAATTTCTATTTTTAGTTTTTAAAACTTAAAAATGAAAGATTATTTAATCAATAGAGAATTTGAGTGAGGATTACATGGGATATTATACATAAAGTACTTGGAAAGGCATCTATAGACTTAGAGGTTTTATATATATATTTGCTGTCATTATGATTATGTTCATTCTTTTTTGTTTCATTGAAGTTTTATTTATTTCTTTATTTTATTGATTTACAATGTGCTAGTTTCCAGTGCATAGCAAAGTGACTCAGTTATGAGTGTATATGTATATATATTCTTTTTCATATTCATTTCCATTATGGTTTATTACAGGATATTGAATATAGTTCCCTGTGGTATAAAGTAGGACTTTGTTGTTTATCTATTTTAGTTTTAAATTATTATTTTAAAAAACTGATGTATAGTGGAATTACAATATTGTGTTAGTTTCTGGTGTACAGCATAGTGATTCAGATATATATATGTGTGTGTGTATATATATATATATATAATCTTTTCCTTTTCTTTCTCATCAAAAGTATTAGAAGATATGCAATGTAGTTCCCTGTGCTATACAGTAGTCCACTGTTGTTTATCTATTTTCTATATAGTAGTTTGTATCTGCTAATCCTAATTTATCCCTCCTCCACCCCCTTTCCCCTTTGGTAACCATAAGTTTGTTTTCTATGGCTGTGAGACTGTTTTGTAAATGAGTTTACTGTTTTGTAAATGAGTTAATTTTTGTTATATTTTAGATTCCACATATAAGTGGTATTATATGCTATTTGTCTCTCTTTCTGACTTACTTCGCATAGTATGATAATCTGTGGGTCCATCCATGTTGCTGCAAATGTCATTATTTTGTTCTTTTTATGGTTAAGTAATATTCCATTGCATATAAGTACCACATCCTCCTAATCCATTCTTCTGTCAATGGACATTTAGGTTGCTTCCATGTCTGGCTATTATAAATAGAGCTACAATGAACATTGGGGGTGCATGTATCTTTTCAAATTAGAGTTTCCTCCAAATATAGGCCCAGGAATGAAATTGCTGGATCATGTTGCAACTCTATTTTTAGTTTTTTGAGGAACCTCCATACAGTTTTCCATAGTTGCTGCACCAATTTACATTCCCACCCACAGTGTAGGAGGGTTCCCTTTTCTGCCCACCCTCTCCAGCATTTGTTATTTATAAACATTTTAATGATGGCCATTCTGACTGGTGTGAAGTGATACCTCACTGTAGTTTTGATTTGTATTTCTCTAATTAGTGATGTCCAGCATCTTCTTATGTGCTTATTGGCCATCTGTATCTTTTCTTTGGAGAAATGTCTATTTAGGTCTTCGGCCCATCTTTTGATGGGTTGTTTTGTTATTGAGTTGTATGAGCTGTTTGTATACTTCGTAAAGTAAGCTTCTGTTGGTTACGGTTTGCAGATATTTTCTCCCTACAATTCTGTAGGTTGTCTTTTCATTTCATTAATGGTTTATTTGCCGTGCATATTTAATTTTTTTTTTTTTTTCCAGTACGCGGGCCTCTTACTGTTGTGGCCTCTTCCATTGCGGAGCACAGGCTCTGGACATGCAGGCTCAGCAGCCATGGCTCACGGGCCCAGCCGCTCCGCCGCATGTGGGATCTTCCCAGACCCGGGCATGAACTCACGTCCCCTGCATCAGCAGGCGGACTCTCAACCACTGCGCCATCAGGGAAGCCCTGTTTAGTATTTCTGATGTTTGTTTTGTGACCCAGGATGTGGTTTATTTTGTTGCATGATCTCCAAAATCTTGAAAAAATATATTCTGCTGTTGATGGGCTGATTTATACTTGTCCATTAGAATTTGTTGGTGGTGTTATTCAGGCTTTCTCTATCTTTGCAGATTTACTGTCTAGTAGTTCTATCAATTAGTGAGAATGGGCTATTAAATCCCCAATTATAAATGTAGATTTGTCTGTTTTTCCTTATAGTTGTATCAGTTTGGGGAGGAGCTTCAAGATGGCAGAAGAGTAAGACGCGGAAGTCACCTTCCTCTGCTCAAATACATCAGAAATACATCTACATGTGGAACAACTCCTACAGAACACCTACTGAACGCTGGCAGAAGACTTCAGACCTCCCAAAAGGCAAGAAACTTCCCACGTACCTGGGTAGGGCAAAAGAAAAAAGAAAAAACAAAGGCAAAAGAATAGGGACGGGACCTGCACCAGTGGGAGGGAGCTGTGAAGGAGGAATGGTTTCCACACACTAGGAAGCCCTTTCGCGGGCGGAGACTGCGGGTGGCGGAGGGGGGAAGCTTCGGAGCCGTGGAGGAGAGCGCGGCAACAGGGGTGCGGAGGGCAAAGCGGGGAGATTCCCGCATAGAGGATCGGTGCCGACTGGCACTCACCAGCCCGAGAGGCTTGTCTGCTCACCCGCCGGGGCGGGCAGGGCTGGGAGTTAAGGCTTGGGCTTCGGTCGGAGCGCCGGGAGAGGCCTGCAGGGGATTAGTGCGCCACGGCTAGCCGGGAGGGAGTCCGGGGAAAAGTCTGGAGCTGCCGAAGAGGCAAGAGACATTTTATTCCCTCTTTGTTTCCTGGTGGGCGAGGAGAGGGGATTAAGAGCGCCGCTTAAAGGAGCTCCAGAGACTGGCGCAAGCCGCGGACCCCAGAGACGGGCATGAGACGCTAAGGCTGCTGCTGCTGCCACCACCAAGAAGCCTGTGTGTGAGCACAGGTCACTATCCACACCCCGCTTCCGGGGAGCCTGTGCAGCCAGCCACCACCAGGGTCCCAGGATCCAGGGACAACTTCCCCGGGAGAATGCAGGGCGTGCCTCAGGCTGGTGCAATGTCACGTCAGCCTCTGCCGCCGCAGGCTCGCCCCGCACTCTGTACCCCCTCCCCCACCCCTCCGCCTGAGTGAGCCAGAGCCCCCGAATCAGCTGCTCCTTTAACCCCGCCCTGTCTAAGCGGGAACAGAAGTCCTCAGGCAACCTACACCCACAGGCGGGGCCAAATCCAAACTGAACCCCAGAAGCTGTGCGAACAAAGAAGAGAAAGGGAAATTTTTCCAGCAGCCTCAGGAGCAGTGGATTAAATCTCCACCATCAACTTGATGTGCCCTGAATCTGTGGAATACCTGAATAGACAACGAATCATCCCAAATTGAGGTGGTGGACTTTGATGTTATAAAGCAGAAACTAACACACCATTGTAAAGCAATTATACTCCAATAAAGATGTAAAAAAATTTCTTTTTCTTAATAATTATTTTTAATTTTAATCATTTTATTTTATCTTCTTTCTTTCTTCCTTCCTCTTCTTTCTCCCTTTTATTCTGAGCCGTGTGGATGACAGGCTCTATGTGCTCCAGCCAGGCATCAGGGCTGTGCCTCTGAGATGGGAGAGGCAAGTTCAGGACGCAGGTCCACAAGAGACCTCCCAACTCCACGTAATATCAAACGGCGGAAATCTCCCAGAGATCTCCATCTCAACGCCAAGTCCCAGCTCCACTCAACGACCAGCAAGCTACAGTGCTGGACACCCTACGCCAAACAATTAGCAAGACAGGAACACAACTCCATCCATTAGCACAGAGGCTGCCTAAAATCATAATAAGGCCACAGACACCCCAAAACACACCACAAGACGTGGACTTGCCCACCAGAAAGACAAGATCCAGCCTCCTCCACCAGAACACAGGCACTAATCCTCTCCACCAGGAAGCCTACACAACCCACTGAACCAACCTTAGCCACTGGGGACAGACACAAAAAACAACGGGAACTATGAACCTGCAGCCTGCGAAAAGGAGACCCCAAACACAGTAAGTTAAGCAAAATGAGAAGACAGAAACATATAGTAGATGAAGGAGCAAGGCAAAAACCCACCAGAGCAAACAAATGAAGAGGAAATATGCAGTCTACCTGAAAAAGAATTCAGAATAATGATAGTAAAGGTGATCCAAAATCTTGGAAATAGAATGGAGAAAATACAAGAAACGTTTAACAAGGACCTAGAAGAACAAAAGAGCGAACAGTGATGAACAACACAATAAATGAAGTTAAAAATTCTCTACAAGGGATCAATAGCAGAATAACTGAGGCAGAAGAACGGATAAGTGACCTGGAAGATAAAATAGTGGAAATAACTACTGCAGAGCAGAATAAAGAAAAAAGAATGAAAAGAATTGAGGACAGTCTCAGAGACCTCTGGGACAACATTAAATGCACCAACATTCGAATTATACGGGTCCCAGAAGAAGAAGAGAAGAAGAAAGGGACTGAGAAAATATTTGAAGAGATTATAGTTGAAAACTTCCCTAATATGGGAAAGATATTCTTTTTAAATATTCTATTGTCCGTCTTTATCCTACAAGTAATTTAACCTCTCTTTATTATTTTGTAACTCTTTATTTCTTTGTGTCACATTGGGACACATTTTTCTAACCTATCTTTAAGTTTCTAATGATCTCCTTAGCCCTATCTAATAAGCTGTTTAAGCAATCCATTTTTTTAATGTTTTTAATTTCAAGGATTGCATTAAAAATTAATAGATATTATTCTTTAAGAGTAGTTTTAGGTGTATAGAAAAATCGAGTAGAAAGTAGAGAGAGTTCCCATATACACCCTACCCCCTTCCTCCTCCTTTGATCAGAGAGTTTCCCCTATTATTAGTGTCTTGCATTAGTGTGGCATATTTGTTACAGTTAATGAACCAATACTGATACATTATTATTAATGAAAGACTGCAGCTTATATTAGGGTACACTCTTTGTGTTGTATGGTTTATGGGTTTTGAAAAATGTATAATGACATGTATCCACCATTATAGAACTATTCAGAATATTTTCAATGCCCTAAAAATCCCTGTATGTCCCTATTTACCCCTCTCCTGCTCTCTCAAAATTCCTGAAAGCCATGGATTTTTTTTTTTTAACTGTCTCCATAGTTTTGCCTTTTTCCAGAATGTCATAAGGTTGGTATCATACAGCACGTAACCTTTACAGATCACCTTATTTTGCTGAGTATAATGCTTTTAAAATTCCTCCATGTCTTTTTGTCTTATCTCACTTCTTTATCTTGCTGAATAATATTCCATTGTTCGGATGTACCTGAGTTTGTTCATCCATTCACCTGTTCAAAGGCATTTTGGTTGCTTCCAAAATTTGGCAATTATGCATAAAGATTCTGTAAATGTCTGCGTGCAGGTTTTTGTGTAGACATAAAATTTCAGCTTCTCTGGGTAAATACTAAGAAGTGTGATTGCTGGATCATGTGGTAAGAGTATGTTTAGCTTTGTAGGAAACTTCAGAACAGTTTTCTAAAGTGTCTTTACCATTTTGCATTTCTACCAGCAATAAATAAGAGTCCTATTGAGCCACATTCTTACCAGCATTTGGTGTTGTTAGTGTATTGGATTTTAGCCATTCTAATAGGTGTGTAGTGGTAACTCATTGTTGTTTTAATTTGCATTTCCTTAACGAAGTATGATGATATTGGCTATTTTTTCATAGGCTCATTTGACATCTCATTGGACCCTCCTTACCAGGACAGCTGTTGGTTAATTTATCAACATTTTCCTCCCCAGACTATACAATCACTGCAAGTTTTAGCCCAAATAATGCTTTGCAAGTTCATGACTATGAATGCTCAGGCTAACCTTTCTTATTGGTGTCCAGAGAACAAATGGAGGGATTATTACTTGACAGGAGAGACAGTTCCTCAGCAAGAAGGAATGAAGAGAGAGTAGGAGCAGATGTAGTTGTGTTTTAAGATTTAGAGTCTTGAATTTGTGTGGGTTTCTCACTGATCAGTTCTGATTTAGTAGGCTACCTTTTCTGCCAAAGGTAGAGAGGTGGGTTCTTGAATCAAGGTTGGAGGTTTGAATAGGGTGTACACACGAAGCATTAATTAGGTGGAGTGGGAGAATGAGCTGACTTGAGCAAAATGTGTAAACTGGGCTCTGTTGGTAGTCTAGGTTGGTAATCATTTAATGGCACCATTCTGTTCTCTGGGTGACTACCCAAATCTAGTTATTGATTTGGTGTATAATAATTTTGGAATGGGCCAGAAAGAATGGAGAAAAAGATTTAAAGGATTTGAGAATACTTAGAAGAGATTTATTATAATGAAGAGCATGGAATCTAAACTTAAGAATCAGAGAGTGGGTTGGTGGTTTGGAAAGAAAATTGTAGTGTTAATAGATTAGCAGTTTTTATGAGGCTTAAAAAACAGGCATAGTTAAGACATATTTGGGCTTAAGTACTTATGGCTGGACAGTGGGATGTTAGAATTAGTGAATTTGGAAAAGGAGAAAGGAGGTGGTTATGGGAGTGCATAACTACAGTAGAGTGAAGGGAAAGACAACTCAGATTAGGAGGAAATGGAATCAAGAGCACAGGATGAAGAATTAGCTTTCCACATGGACACCGAAGTCCTTCTAATACTAATGTAATGACTTGCATGCATTTGTTTATGAGGGAATTGAAAAGAACTTAAGACAGCATTGAAGAGTAGAAGGGAGACAGCATGAGTCTCAAAGCAGAATTAGTCTATAAGAAAGTGACTGAGCATTATTTTGGAACAAAACCTGGGAAATATTTGGAAGTAAAAATGGCCTCCAAATCAGTTTATAACTTTAAAATATCAAGAGCTCCCACAAGTTCTAAATATATGGCAGCAAAGTACTAATGAACAAAAATATTTAACTGGAGGATTTTGCTTTTTGTCTTTGTACCATAAATTCCACAAAGGCAACTGTGTTGTTCACTCTTGTATTGCAAAGTGCCTGGCACTGAGTAGGTTGCCAGTGAAAAAATTTAACTTTGTCACAAAAAAAGAACTATAAATAATTATGAAAGTATGAGAAAATTACATCAATAAAAACTACATAGAAATAGAAACATGGCCATAATAATTTCCTTCTTTTGAATATTTAAATAAAATAATCTGGAAAACATACAGAAGTTTATCTATAAATATACTCATCACAGGGCTTCCCTGGTGGCGCAGTGGTTGAGAGTCCACCTGCCGATGCAGGGGACACGGGTTCGTGCCCCGGTCTGGGAAGATCTCACATGCCATGGAGCGGCTGGGCCCCTGAGCCATGGCCGCTGAGCCTGCGCGTCCGGAGCCTGTGCTCCGCAACGGAAGAGGCCCACGTACCACAAAAAAACAACAAATATATATATATATATATATATATACTCATCACAGAATTCTTTTAGTGAAGTATAGTTGGCTTATAATATTCTATTAGTTTCAGATGTACATCAAAGTGATTCAGTTATATATATATAATTTTTTCAGATAATTTTTCATTATAAGTTTTTACAAGATATTGAATATTTTCTCCTGTGTTACACAGTAAATCCTGTTGCTTACCTACTTTATATATAATGGTGTGTATATACTCCTAATTTATCCCCCCTCTTTCCCCTTTGGTATACATAAGTTTGTTTTCTATGTTTTGTCAGAATATTTTTTTTAATGTCTTTATGGAGTATAATTGCTTTACAATGTTGTGTTAGTTTCTGCTGTACAACAAAGTGAATCAGCTATATTTATATATGTATTGCTATATTCCCTCCCTCTTGAGCCTCCCTCCCACCCTCCCTATCCTACTCCTCTAAGTCATCACAAAGCATCGAGCTGATCTCCCTGTGCTATGCAGCAGCTTCCCACTAGCCATACATTTTACATCTGGTAGTATATATATATCAGTGCTACTCTCTCACTTCATACCATCTTCCCCTTCCCCACCGTGTCCTCAAGTCCGTTCTCTACATCTGCGTGTTTATTCCTGCACTGACACTAGGTTAATCAGTACCGTTTTTTTTAGATTCCATATATGTGCGTTAGCATACGGTATTTGTTTTTCTCTTTCTGACTTACTTCACTCTGTATGACAGACTCTAGGTCCATCCACCTCATTACAAATAACTTAATTTCATTTCTTTTTATGGCTGAGTAATATTCCATTATATATATTTGCCACATCTTCTTATCCATTCATCTGTCGGTTTAGGTTGCTTCCATGTCCTGGCTATTGTAAATAGTGCTACAGTGAACACTGTGGTATGTGTCTCTTTTTGAATTATGGTTTTCTCAGGGTATATGCCCAGTAGTGGGATTGCTGGGTCATATGGTAGTTCTGTTTTTAGGTTTTAAGGAACCTCCATACTGTTCTCTATAGTGACTGTATCAATTTACATTCCCACCAACAGTGCAGGAGGGTTCCCTTTTTTCCACACCTTCTCCAGCATTTATTGTTTGTAGATTTTTTGATGATGGCCATTCTGACCGGTATGAGGTGATACCTCATTGTGGTTTTGATTTGCATTTCTCTAATTATTAGTGATGTTGAGCATCTTTTCATGTGTTTGTTGGCAATCTGTATGTCTTCTTTGGAGAAATGTCTATTTCGGTCTTCTGCTCATTTTGGGATTGGGTTGTTTGTATTTTTAATATTGAGCTGCATGAGCTGCTTGTATATTTTGGAGATTAATCTTTTGTCAGTTGCTTTGTTTGCAAATATTTTCACCCACTCTGAGGGTTGTCTTTTCCTCTTGTTTATGGTTTCCTTTTCTGTGCAAAAGCTTTGAAGTTTCATTAGGTCCCATTTGTTTATTTTTGTTTTTATTTCCATTCCTCTAGGAGGTAGATGAAAAAGGATCTTGCTGTGATTTATGTCACAGTGCTCTGCCTATGTTTTCCTCTAAGAGTTTGATAGTGTCTGGCCTTACATTTAGGTCTTTAATCCATTTTGAGTTTATTTTTGTGTATGGTGTTAGGGAGTGTTCTAATTTCATTCTTTTACAAGTAGCTGTCCAGTTTTCCCAGCATCACTTATTGAAGAGGCTGTCTTTTCTCCACTGTATATTCTTGCCTCCTTTGTCAAACATAAGGTGACCATATGTGTGTGGGTTTATCTCTGGGCTTTCTATCCTGTTCCATTTATCTATATTTCTGTTTTTGTGCCAGTACCATACTGTCTTGATTACTGTTGCTTTGTAGTATAGTACAAAGTCAGGGAGCCTGATTCCTCCAGCTCCATTTTTCTTTCTCAAGATTGCTTTGGCTGTTCTGGGTCTTCTGTGTTTCCATACAAATTGTAAATTTTTTTTGTTCTAGTTCTGTGAAAAATGCCATTGGTAATTTGATAGGGATTGCACTGGATCTATAGATTGCTTTGGGTAGTATAGTCATTTTCACAATGTTGATTCTTCCAATCCAAGAACATGGTATATCTTTCCATCTGTTTGTATCATCTTTGATTTCTTTCATCAGTCATCGTAGAATACATTTAACAGAGGAAAATGGAAGCTATATAAATATTCAATATTAGTGGATAGGTTAAACATATTGTAGTACATCACCAAGGTGGAATATTTAGTTACATATTTTTTCAAGAAGTACTTACAGAGTACAGGCATACATCATTTTACTGTGCTTTGCTTTATTGCACTTTGTAGATATTGCATTTTTTTTAGAAATAGAAGGTCTGTGGCAACCCTGCATCGAGCAAGTCTATCAGCACAATTTTTCCAGCAGCATTTGTTCACTTTGTGCCTCTTTGTCACATTTTGATATTTCTCTCAGTATTTCAAACCTTTTCATTATTATTATATTTAGTATAGCGAACTGTGATCAGTGATCTTTGATCTTACTGTTGTAATTGTTTTGGGGTGGCAAGAACTGTTTGCACGTAAGACAGAGAAAACTTGATGATAAATGTGTGTGTTTTGACTGCTCATCTCTCTCCCTCTCCTTAAGCCTCTCTATTGCCTGAGATGCAACAATATTGAAATTAGGTCAATTAATAACCCTACAATGGCCTTCTTGTGTTCAAGTGAGGGAAGAGTCACACATTTCTCACTTTAAATCAAAAGCTAAAAATGATTAAACTTAATAAGAAAGACATGTTGAAAGCCAACATAGGCCGAAAGCTAGGACTCTTGTGCTAAACAGTTAGCCAAGTTGGAAATGCAAAGGAAGTTCCTGAAGGAAATTAAAAGTGCCACTCCAGGGCTTCCCTGGTGGTGCAGTGGTTGAGGGTCTGCCTGCCGATGCAGGGGACATGGGTTCATGCCCCGGTCTGGGAAGATCCCACGTGCCACAGAGCGGCTAGGCCTGTGAGCCATGGCCGCTGAGCCTGCATGTCCGGAGCCTGTGCTCCACAACGGGAGAGGCCACAACAGTGAGAGGCCCGCGTACCGCAAAAAAAAAAAAAAAAAGTGTGGCTGCTAATGGCTGTTTTTCTATAGGCAGTGGGGAGCCACTCATGATCTGATGCGTGTATGTTGGAAAGATAATCCTAGATGTGTACGAGACAGGAATGATGGGATAGACTGAGGCCCAATTTATTTAGGAAGCCCTTTGCAAGATACATAGTAGGGATCTGACCAAAGGCCTAGAGATGGAAAGGAGAAAACAAAACTCGAATCACATAAGGAAGGCAGAAACATGTTTTAGTTGATCCAGATGAGTCTGGGGGCCAAATACAAGTAGCTTGTTTCATGGAGGAAATCATAAGGCAATGCAGGGCAGGAATATTGGTGTTGCAAGTCATTTGATATAGACCTCCGGTGACCTCCCTGCCAAAGTTTACCTGCTGGCATCCTGACACCTCTGCAGAGACAAAGGTGGTTTGGAGTTCATGGGCAAAGGAGACAGGGCCAGTAGCTGAGAAGGGGAACCAACAGAGAGGTGCTGGTGTCCAGAGAGAGCCATCTGGATCCCTACCAGCCCATCGTCAGTGGACAGAGGATCAGAGGGGCTGCATTTCTTCCTCCGTCATTGAAACCAGGATTGAAGAAGGGCCGCAGAGGTCCAGTGAAGGCACATTCAGAGAAGGTGTAGATGAGGGAGCCATGGTCAGTGATGTTGTAGAAGGAAACAGTGCTGGCCTCATAGTCTAGGAAGATCCCAACTCGGCGTGGAGGCACCTGAAGGTGGAGGGGAGTCTGGGGCAAGGAGCCAGCCTCATAGTTTTGTTTGTTCCATAGCCAAATTGTCCAGAAGCCATTCTTGGGGGTGAGCAAAAACTGCCCCTTCCTCTGCACGGAGTCTCTACAAACCCCCAGGTCCCAGGCCTCCTTTCCCGTCACATCTACCTCCCAGTAAACTTTTCCAGAGTCAAAGCGCTGGGTACCCAGGACCATGGGATAGGTATCAAATCTCTCCTCATTTTCAGGCACTTCCTGCTGGGTGTTTCCAAGCCTCACTTGTCTCCGATTCTCCGAAAGGATGAGCCATGGATTGGCTGTATGTGGATCCAGAGTGACGTGTACTGCAGAGAGAAGACTACAGTCAGGCCAGGAGAGTGTGGGGAGTCAGTGACCCTGTGTCTGTAGTGGGGGGATGAGGATGAAAGGGTGACCCTGAGCCTCACTGGGTGAGGAAATGACCCCTAGCCAACTCTGACCCTTGCCCTGACCTTAGAGGGAACCACCTTCCCTATTTCTGCCCCTGCCCCGCCTACTCTGACCTGCCATCTCTCCGCCACCCTGGGATGCACTGTGAAGCCTCCTTATCCCCTTTCACTCCCCGGCAGGCCAGTCCCACAACCCTGGTACTGGCCTCACCTCCACATGTCCTCAGCATCTTCTTAACCCCGGGCACATAGCACACATTCCTCAGGTCTGGGGAGGTGATGTCCAGCTCCTTCAGGTTCCAGGACTCACTCCTGGGGGAAAAAGAGTTAGAGACCCTGACTCCAACTCCTACCTCACCCAAATCCTGTTGTTATAATCGCCTTCGGGGACGACTGATAATTTAATATAATGCAAATTTGCAAAAACATCTCCTGTGTTAGGATTCCTGAGGGTGAAGGCAAAAGGAGGTAAGATTTAGTGTCTATCCAAGCCTTGCTGGCTACAATGGGCCTCTGCAGCACCTGGACAGTCTGTATCTCCACTCCGAGCCTGAGGTCACCACGCAAGCACATTCTGTTTCATTTTACATCAAGGTGTCTGATATAGGCTGAATCACTTCCACGAGGAACCTAAGGAGTCACACCCCTATCGTGGGTCTTACCCATGGCTCTTTCTGGGAGGTTTGAAACTGGTTAGATTCTTTTTAAAGAAAGAGTCCCAGCAGGCTGTAGACTCAGAACTTCCCTGTTGGTCATAACTTCACTTTGTGAAGACATTACAATCCAATTACTCTGGGCAACTCACCAACTGAGATGTCCATTAATTAGCCTTCTGAGACCAGAAAATATTTTATGGAGGATTGGGTCTTTGAGAATAGGGAAGAGGATGGGTATAACTTCAGTGCACATTTTCTAACTCAAAACCGTTTTTCACAGGTATAAATGCCTCCTGCTGCCCCATCCTCTAACAAAGAAAACCTCTCCTTACCTTTCCAGGACACTTTTCACCTCCTGAGGAGAAAAGAGACAGAGAGTAAGATCTGGAGTCATTGGTTTACGACTGAGACTTCAGTCCTGTGGGTGACGCGATGCCACCCTGAGGTCCACAGGATACTGCTCTCTGCCCCATCCCTCTGGGCCAAGGCCCAAAAGATGCTTCTGACCAGCTTGGAACAAAAGGCATGTGTGCGTGCTTGCGGGGGAAGCAGAAACCCAGCATGGGTGTGACTTACAGTTAGGGCAAGTAAGAGCAGCTTACAAATTCTGACTCAGAGGACAAATTAAAAAGACCAGATTCTTGGTGGGGGTGGATAGGAGAGAAAAAAGGGGCAGAGATAACCAGGCTGGCTGAGGCCCAGAGACAGTCACAGAGAAAGAATGGCCACGTCAGCACGCACAGAGCGCACAGAAACTGCCCTTATCTGTGGGCTTACACCATTCGGGGAGGAAGGGCTGGCTAGTTAGAGCTCTGTCCTCTGCTGTAGTTAACGTAGCCCCTGTCACGTATGTGAAACCAAAACATCTGAGAATATTCTGTGGCAGGGGTTGGGGTCCTTACCTGGGGAACTGGCAGGCTCCTAGGCCCAGGCAAAAGTGCCTTAGAAAGCTCTGCTCAATGCTGGGCAGAAGCAAGATTTAGATAACGGGAAGAAGACAGCCTGCCAAGTCAAATCAATCCTGTGGGCTTTTCTGCACAAACCAGAAATGGCTTCATGACCATATCTGACCCAGAGACAGTGAAAAGGTGTGGGGAAAAGAGGAACCATAGAATGTTACAGCATAGAGGGACTTTTGAAACCATCTAGTCCAAAGGTTCCCAAAGTGAGGCAAGCATTATCATTGGTGGATGTGAGATGACTTTAAGTAGAACACACATCAATGAATGTATAAAAAATAGTTAAAAAAAATAAATTCATTGATGTGTGTTCTACTTAATACCTCTTACTATTCAGGTGAACTTGGTTAAGCTGTTTAGCTTTAGTCGCTCACTAAATCTCTTCACATCTCTGCCCCTTAGTTTTCTCATCTATGAAATGGGGACAACAGTAGCATCCAACTCATTGTGTTGTCATGAGGGACTAAACACCTGGCATGTTATATATACTATTTAAGAATTTGCAGTTATTAATATTATTGTTACGAAATACATTAGAAAAGGTATCAGTAACATAACACATGGCTACTATTGCTTAGGACAAATTTCTTTTTCTTTTATTTCTTCCTTTTGTATAACTTGTCTTGTTTAATTATTCCTAAACTCCTATTAGGTAAGTACTGTTATTTATATTCCATTTACAGATTAGGAAACAGGCATAGAACAAGCAAAGTCACAAGGATAGCCATATAACTCAATAATTCGTGCAATTAGCATATACAGCTAAGCTATATTACCAAATGAGAACACTGGCTTAGGCCAAATAAGGGAGAAACAAAGTTACATTTTAATATTTCTCTAAAATTCTCATTTCCTGGTCCTAATTTTCCTGGGAGGACAAAATTATGCTCACAAGGTTTAATTTTATTTTCGCAGTTATTTTACTTTTAGCTTTATTTCCTCATTTCCAATCTACTGTTTTTATGTTCAGTAGCTAGTTAATAATATAAATGATAATAAAATTAATTAACATTTATGCAACCACATACTGTATCCCAGGTACTGTTCTAAGCATTTTATATGTACTGAAACCGAGCAGGACCCTGTGCGGCTTTCCCAAGAGCAGACCCTTTTTTTTGTCCCATCTCTTTTTTCTTTTTTTTTAAATTGAAGTATAGTTGATTTTAATTGAAGTATAGTTAATGTTTCAGGTGTACGGCAAAGTGATTCAGTTACACACATATATATATACATATCGATTCTTTTTCAGATTCTTTTCCATTATAGATTATTGCAAGATATTGAATACAGTTCCCTGTGCTATTCAGTAGGTCCTTGTTATTTATCTATTTTATATACAGTAGTGTATATCTGTAAGTCCCAAACCTCTAATTTATCTCCCACCCCCTTTCCCCCTTGGTAACCATAAGTCTGTTTTTTATGTCTGTGAGTCTGTTTCTGTTTTGTAAAATAAGTTCCTTTGTATTATTTTTTTAGATTCCACATATAAGTGATATCACGATATTTGTCTTTGAGGACAAATTTCCTTTTAAACTAAATTTATTCAGGTAAAAGAGTGAGACAATTTAAAGAAAAAAGGAACATGCTCAAATCATTTGGGTAGTTCACAGAAGTAGCAGAAAGTGTAAAGACGATAAATTTATGACTAAAGCCTGGGGAACCCCTGTTATTTAGCCCATTCCCTCCCCCTTGTTTCACAGATGGAGAAATTAGGTCTAGGAAAGGAAAATGACAACTTAGGGTAACAGAGAGAATTGGTGGCAGGGCTGGGGCTGGTCTACTGTCTCTCGGAGATATGTAATACTCTAATATCCATTTAACATATGAGAAACCTGATCCTCAGAAAGATTAAGGTACTTTCTCAAGGTCATGAATCTAGTATGTATTAGAGCAGGCACTTAGCAGAGATGTCCATTTCTTTTAATTGCTGCATGGAATATTCCCACCTAACTTTGTACCTTTCCATGCCTTGAATGCAAACCACTCATGGGTCTGAATTCCAGTTTGTTTTATTTAAGAAAACTCCAGGGACCAAGTCTCTGTGTGCTCTGAAGGTAGCCCCGAAGAGCTCTGGCTTTTTTCAATTACTCCTTGAATCTCAGAGGGGATCCCGTCCTCAGGCCTCACCTGCAGCAGTTCCAGCGCTGAGCCCCGACTCCTCCTGTCTAGTTCTGAGATCAGCTCCTGCAGGGCCTGGCTCTGCTGCGCCAGGCTGGCCTCGGTGGCCCCCAGGACTCTCAGCTGTTCCCTCTCATCCTCCTCCAGCTTCTGCAGTTGCCTCTGCTCCTCTTCAGCCAGGAAGTTTTTCTGTCTTACAAACTCTTTGTGAATCCTCAATTTGTGTGCCTCAACCTCCCCCTTTGGTGTCAATGGAAAGAAAAGAGGTGGTTTTTTTTTTTTTTATCACAGTCTCCTAAGCTTTGGGAATGGAAGTGCCCGTATCTATTTCTATTCCTGGAAGACTCACCACTCTGGCTCTGTCTGGGAATAAACACACACATCTACAATTTTGCTGGGGAGGTGGGGGGCTGAGGCTCCTGGGACTAAGAGGGGAACAGGGCTGCTGGGGGCGCACCATGGCTGCCCTGCAACCACAGTGGCATCCGCCTATGGTATTGGAGATTTCCTCAACCTCCTTCAAATCGCCACCCAAACATGCCCCTTGGTCTTCATATCTCAGTGAGTAACTGAGGGAGTAACATCTGGCCCCACTGCCAACAACCTCGCAAAGACAGGCTCACAACCCCGTTCCTAAGTTCTGGGGAAAAGGAGTCTTTGGGATATTCTTGGCTTGCTCTCTGCTGCTTGTAATTGGAGGGTCACTCGATGACACAGGATGACCCCTTTTGCCACCACAGCCTGACTCACCCTTCACCGGTCCCAGATCTTCTTCTTCTGGGATCTCCTGGCCATGAGCTCCTTCCCCTCCCTTCTAGTCCCTGGCACGCCCCGCCTCCTAATTCCTGGTGCAGAACAAGCTGTAGCTCTCCATTACACTTGGACCAGTGATCTGGACATGGTCAAGCAACCAACTGGTCAGACTGTTTTTCCTACCTTAGACCTTGATGGTTCCCTTAAGCCTGTTCCTCACAGCCCGTGTCGTTTCCCGACGGGCCAAGTCATTGGCATCTCTCCTGGGATTCCTCCGTCCCAGACACTGAGGCTCTGTGCTGTCATCTCCAGAGACTGGGCTCAAGGAGAAGGAGCTTCAAGGTGTGTCTTGTCCCTCAGCAGCTTCTCTTAAGACTCTCCATCTGATTGGGAGCTCTCTTTGAGCTCCACCCTTTTTTATTCCCCTCCATCAGGAGACCTAGGGGACAACTGGTTCTTGGGGAGTGAGATAGAGGGACTGGCATAGCTATGGTTAGGGCTTTCTTGAGTCCAGGACCCTGGACCCTCCCCGGGCTTCTGATCTAAGATTCCCTTCAGGACATGACTCTTGCCTTCCAGCCTGCTTTCTTCTTTGCAACATCCACTTCCAACTTCTCAGTCAACTTCTGCTTGTTTCTTAGTTTCTGTAGTGCCACCTGGAGCTTCTCCTGCAGAGAAAGATAGCAGGTTAATGCCCACTCAGATCAAGAAGTAAGATGCAGTGGCATGAGGTGGGGGAAGATCATACTGATTCTTAGAAAAGTCTGAGTGCAGAGGATGAGCAAGAACTAGAGTCTGTTTGGGGTAGGAATTCTGTGGATGGGAAGACTTTGGAAAAAGCCTGATGTTTCTTACAAAATAGAGCCACACTGTTGGGGTAGTAGGGATGGGGGCACTACTCATTCTTAATTAACCAGGAGGCCACAGGGAAACATAATCCATGCAGCATTTTCCCATAGCATACACCCTGCTCCTGGGGAATGAGAAAATTGTGCTGAGCTTGCAATTCTCCCCTTAAATAAGACACAGAAGGCAAGAGACCCCCATCCTTTCCCCATCCCCTCAACCCCACAGGTGACTCTCTCCCATTCCCAGCCCTGGGGAACAAAGCAGTCATCAAGGCCCTATCTGCTTCCTACCCGTTCGTGCCTCCATGCTAAGGCCTCACCTGGTACTCCTGAGCTGCCTCCTCAATAGGGACCATGGGGTGGTCACGGTGTTTCTGGGACTGGGAACACACCCAGCAAAGGGCCTTCCCATCTTCCTTACAAAATAGGTGAAGTTTCTCTCTGTGCACCACACACAGCTCCTCTTTTGTGCCCTCCTTGGCATCCTGGCTGATTTTTCTAAGATTCTCCACCATGTTGGCCACCTGTCGATTGGGCCGGAGGTTCCGGAGCAGGAAGCGGCGCCGGCACACAGGACAGACGCTGCCCCCAATTTTCCCAACCTCAGAGATGCATTCCTGGCAGAAGCTGTGACCACATTCGATGCTCATGGGCTCCACCATGGGATCCAGGCAGATAGAGCACGTGACCTCCTCCCACATCATTGCCAAGGGCACTGCTGAGGCCATAGGGGTAATGTTCCTATTAAGCACCACTGGGGAGATCTTCCAGTAGCCTAGCGGGAGAGAAGAAGAGGGAAGGAGGAGATGAGAAGCGCTGTGTGAGAAAAGTAAGACAATTCCAGGGAAACCACCAGGGAGAGTGAGCTAGAGGGGGTGAAAACAAGAAAAGACAAGGAACTCAACCTGAATAAGAGCTTCTGCTCCATAGTCTGGTTCACTGATCCAGTCAGACAGAAGGGGAAACTGAGTCCCCAAAAGAGAGAGCAAAAATTGTTGAGAACCTGAGATACTGCTGCTTACAATTCGACTTTCATCATGCCCATCTCTTCTTAAGCCCTCAGTGCTCAGGCTTTACCTGTCCATCTTCCATCTCAGGCCACTGGTCTTCGACTCCGTTGAGAGCTAATCCTAATAGTGGCGACCATTTACCAGGCACCTTCCATGTGCCAGGTGCTACATACTTCACCTAGATCTTCATTAATTTTTGCAATAATGGCAGGAACTATCTATATCTATCTGTAATATGAATATATATAAGAATATTTATACTTATATATTCTCATAAGTATATATGTATATCTGTATGTGCACATATGTATATGTGTATATGTATATACATATGTGTATACACACACACAAATGTGTGGTTGATTGAGCACTCCCTGGGCTCTTCTCTCAGCTACTCTGAACCTGGCACCTGTCTTCGTTTCTTCCAGGGCATAGACCCATACGTTTCTAACATTCTAAGCAACCCTGTCCCTCTCACCTCCAGAGGGGGCCTTTTGGGGATAGGAGTCTCAGGGATTGCAGAACCACCCCACACCGGGCTCCCCTGGACCACCCTCCGAGCTAGGTTGCCATCCTAGTTCTCCCAGTTTCCCTGGGTCCTTCATCCCAGCTCAGGTGCCGGCAGCAGGGCAGCCCGAGTTCATTCTTGGAAGTCAGGTTCGCAGCCCAGCCTCCACCCAGGCAGCAGGGGAAGAACTGCTGGGTTAGGGTTGAGGGAGACCTGCTGCGAAGGGAAAACTGAGATCGAAGGCTCTAGGGGTGGGGACTGCTTAGGAAGGGGCTCTTCAGATCTGGGGAAGGGGAGAGAGGTCCCCAAGGCAGGGCTGGGGTACCTCCGTCTAGCCAAATTCACTCACCTTTCCGAAGAACTTAGCAGATAGTAGCCGGCTCCCTGTTTCACTTTCGATTTCCTGTCAAAGACCCGTCTGAAAGGGAGGGGGCGGAGCAGGAGGTGAGTGGGCGGGGCAAAGGGAGGAGGAAGGAGGAGGGGTTGAGGTGCGGCCTGCGACGCGAACCGTGGGCGGGGGCTTTTGGGAGGCTGGGGCTGAGTGAAAGCTCCGCAGCATTTAGTCCTTGCTTTGCGCTCCCACTCGTGTTCTCACTGTCTAACAGAGTAAAATATCGTTATCTGCTGCGTGGAGGAGTCATGCTGCTTTATCTGACACTGGTCATCACCCCACGCCTACGTGGTGTGCCCGCGTGCAGGAGCGGCTTTTAAGGAGGTTTGGATGGACAGGAGTGCCCGGAGCTCTCCCGCAAAGGCCACCTTCTGTTTCCTACTACCCCAAACCATTCCTTTTCAGGAGACTTGATATTCTTTTTTTTTTGCGGTACGCGGGCCTCTCACTGTTGTGGCCTCTCCCGTTGCGGAGCACAGGCTCCGGACGCGCAGGCTCAGCGGCCATGGCTCACGGGCCCAGCCGCTCCGCGGCATGTGGGATCTTCACGGACCGGGGCACGAACCCGTGTCCCCTGCCTCGGCAGGCGGACTCTCAGCCACTGCGCCACTAGAGAAGCCCAGGAGACTTGATATTCTTTTAATATCAGGGGGAGAGAGATTTTTTTCGCATTACCCCAAGGTGGCATCACATCAGTGAGTGGGTAAGAAGGGGCTTGACATTTATTTATTCAGCACCAACTGTGCACTTATCACTGAGCTAGGGATTTTTTCTGGCTGTTTTATTAGTATTATTAAAGTTGTGGAAAAATACACATAACATTTACCATCTTAACCAATTTTAAGTGTATAGTTCAGTGGCATTCAATACATTCACATTGTTGTATAACCATTACCACCACCCATGCACAGAACTTTCTTCATCTTGCCAGACTAAAACTCTGTATCCATTAAACAATAATTTCCCATTCCCTCCCCTCAGACCCTGGCAACCACCGTTCTGTTTCTGTGAGTTTGACTATTTTAGGTGCCTCATGTAAGTGGAATCATACACTATTTGTCCCTTCGTGACTGGTTTCTTTTACTTAACGTAATGTCCTCAAGGTTCATCCATGTTGTAGCATGTAACAGGATTTCCTTCCTCTTTAAGGCTGAATAATATTCCAGTGTCTGGGTATACATTTTGATTATCCATTCATCTGTCAGTGGATGCTTGGGCGGCGTCCATCTTTTGGCTATCGTGAATAACACTGCTATGTCAGGTTATATTATTTAAGTCACACAACAACGTAGCGATTCAGGGTTTATTACTCATATTACAGGAACGGACACAGAGGCTGAATGGAGTGAGGTGACTTGCTTTAAGTGATGCAGTAGGCATAGTGCATGAGAGTTAAAGTTCCAGGGAAAATCCTCATTTTAGGGACAGCCAGGAGATAACAGGCTGCCCTGATAGTTCGGGCAGAGGCTGCAGGGGCAGCTGATAGAAATGTCTCTGTTAGACAGTAGAGGAGGAAGGAGAAAAGAGAAAAGAGGAAGGATGGTAAGGCTAGAAGAATTCTCAATTCTTTCTTACTCATTCTTTTTTTTTTTTTTGGTCCCTGTATAACTTAATGTAAAAACATCCGTTGAACTTCACTTAATATTTTCTATAGATTTTGGAAACCTAAAGACACTTCATGCTTCTTTGAAATTTCCAATTCTGTTTTGAAGAGAATTTGCTCAGTGAAAGGCTCTCAGGTGATATCTAATGTCCAAATTGTGCCACTGTACCCAGACTTAATTCCAGGAACATAGTCCCAGAAAGCAAAGTTGGAAACAGAGTTAAACAAACAAACAAACAAATGAAAAAATGAAAGGAAGAAGAGACTTGTATGTGAGTTTGAAAACACTCAGAAAATGGCTGCTTCACATCACTGCAGACCCTCTGTGGTTTCCAGCAGGCACGAAGTAGAACTGTTGGGAGGAGAACCGTAGAAAAGAGCACAGGTCTCATGATAGGGCAGACTGGATTCAGTGCTAGCCTTGCTATTTACTAGTGACATGCCATTTCTCTGAGCATCCGTGTCCTCATCTATCATATGAGGATGTTAATACATATGCCACAGGGTTTCTTTGCCAAATGTTCAATAATATGCACACAGATCAATTAACGTAATGCATACATAGCTGCAACAGTTCCCACCTTGGCAATTGGCTATAAGACCAAAGTTGCCACTCATTCCAAATTCTCCTCATTCACTGCCAGCACTTTAGTACTTCAGTGTTCTTTTCCTAGTGAGGTGACCCAAATCTTCATTCCTGAAGGTTCAGTATCAATGTTCCTATCTTTAATGCATTGGCCACTGTTACTGGACGATGGTAACTAGGAATCTCTCCAATGCATATTTTAGGTTTTAGGCATAGTCTTCCTTGCCCCCATTATGTACCAGCAACTCAAGTTCTCTTGGTAATAGGGATGTCATTCCAGCTAGTATAGAAACCCCATCCTCTATTTCTTCAGTGGCTTCTTCACTACCCCCAGAGATCCAGGGGATAGTGGCAAATTCCTATTTATTAGAACAGATTTTCTTACTCTGGTGGAAGAGCTTCTCCTTTCTTTACTAGACCCTTTGAACAGTGCTGAGCCCTATGTTGGGGGGGGTGGAGAGAAAATGTTCTGTAAATATTACTAGTTTGATGGTAATAGGGGCCACATCCACCTCCCTTCTTGATTCTCTGAAGAGTGTTTATAATGGATATAAAAATCACATATTAGTTGTTGATTTTAAGCATGTACCAGAATTTATGGGACAACCTTCCTATATCATAGGGTGGGCTTTCCAAATTGTTGCCATACCTGAGCCTTCAGCAGTACATCCCAGAGTTTTATTGGGCCAACTTTTTCTGGCTGATGGTATACATTGTCAGACCACTGCATTCCACAGGGCAATCCCACTATCAGAATTCTTGGACTGTAAAATCAGTTCCTTGGTTGCAGGTGATATTGTTGGATACACAGATGGTGTAAGTCTAAAAATGGTGGTGCTGGCAGAAGCAATGTAAGATGGAAAATGAATCTGTCTCTGGAACAGTACCTATTTTGTGAGGACAATTGCTGTCGGTTCAATGTCATTAACATTCCACTAGAAGACTGTCTAGATTCTCTTAGAAAGAGGGAAAAATCAGGCTTCAGAGTTGGCCTTTTAGGTGCAAGTGTCGGTAGCAGCAGGGATATAATCTCTGCCTGACCATGGGTTTCTCCTCAAGCTATCTGTTTACCACTACTGATAAAGACGCTTGTATAAGAGCCCACTGAACAAGCAACATGTGACTGGGAAGAGGCTGGTCAGCACCCACAGGATGGGTCATCTTATTTACCTGATTATTGAGTGCCTTCTCTGTGTTGTATGTCCTCTGGTGTGTATTCACATGGGACAAAAATATTTTCACTCTGGACCCTTTCCTAGACGTTCAATGCATACTTCTATCCATAACTCTTTGTTATCAATCTTTGAATCTTTTATTTTTCAGCCCTGGACCACAGGCCAACCTGTAAGACACAGTCAAGGTGGTATATATATCATCTACATCAATTCATCTTTTTTTTTTTTTTTTTCAAGCAAAGCACACAACCCCCTGCTTCAAGTTTTGTCCATTGGGAAGATTTTTCTTCACCACTGTCTTGCGGGATGATATGTATTGGATACTAATCTTGTGTACCACATCAGATTCTCTAGAACCCCCTCTTATTCTCTTAGCACCCTACCAGTGCTGGGTTACCACTCCATACACACACTGTCCGATTTGGATGAGCCATCACGCTGCAGGGCATGGGATCCAGATTTCTGAGCAGCTGCTATAGGCAAATGCCACAAGCAAAAAGTGCAGGGGGTTAGTTCTCCATGAGGTGAACATTGATAGGAGAGATAGGAGAGAGTGGGACTGATAAATTCCCTTCCTTTCTCTCCCCTGGACTATTTCTAGATGAGACTCCTTGCAGTTCTGATGAGCAAATCCACTGGCCAAGGAGCTTGTCAGGTCTTTTTTGAAACTCATTATGAATCATTATCCAGTGTGATAATGCATCGAATTGCATTGTTTTGCATTTTTTCCTTGCCTCACTTCCCTTTCCCCCAAGGCTGATTGTCTTGCTTCTCTTTTTTCTTACCCTCACTGCCTGCTGAATAAAGGTCACTAATTTAATCACACCTCAGGTTCATCTAGAGGATCTGGTCAACCTTCCTCCAATATTTGCAATGCTTAAACCCAGTTAGAAACCAGATCACAAGGGAGCCTGGGAAACCCAGCATTCAGGAATTAACCTCTTGCAATAAAGAGGGAGAAGGGATATATTTGAGAGCAAACATGCAAATGACTGGCTCGGTGTTTTATACATATCATCTTATTTATAACTCTCTAGATAGTCTTATCATCTCAATTTTATAGAATGGGTGCTGATGCATTTAGAGTCTAGGTACCTGGCACAGGGTACCTAGTTTAAAAGTCAGGAGTTTAAGTTCTACTTGATGCCATATACAATGATCTTAACTATAATCCAGGCAAGCCTTTTGTTTTTATGTATTTAAGGCCAATGTATCCTTAAAGTCTCAACTCAAACATCATCCTCTTTTACATAAAGCCTTCCCTATTCCTCCTTGTCTACTAAAGGAGAGAGTAATATACCAGTTTAGTTTTTACACACATTTACTCTTTTTTTGAGGCATAAGCTACTAGAGGATAGGATTGATGCCTATCTAATCTCTGGGTAAAGCACAGTGAATAAGGGGACCCCAAATTTGTGAACCATTTCAAATAATATTGGATAATTTAGATTTTAGAATGAGTTGAATGGGGAGCAGTCTCTCATAAGAAGATAGAATTACACTTAAGTTTCACCTGCCTACTTCCATTTATCATTCTTTATCCCATCCCTGATTTGAGAGCTGACTCTTGCATTAGCCATATTTATTACTTGTAAGGCAAAGAAAGCATCCTAGAATTAGGTACTGGAAAAGCTAAAGAAAATATTTCGTCAGAGAGATGTCAACAAACGGTTAAGAATTCATTAAAAAATGATCTCTTTATCCCTAGAAACTGAAATATAAGAAACTCCAAAATTTCTAAAATTTCAATGAATGAAAAAATGGTGTGTAATAGGTATAGGAAGGCTTATATTGGGGTGTGGCCCATGGATGACAGAGAGATTGGTCTCCTGGTTGAAAGAACCACCTGGAAAACCCCAGGAACTGCTAATAGCCTCAAGCAGACAGAACCTGGAAATATCCTGTTCCCTAATCTGCAGGAAACACTGGAACCTGGAGTGGAATAAAGAGAAGTTAGGACTCAAAGATATAGAGAGCAAACAGTGGTTACCAGTGGGCGTGGAGGGGAAATATAGGGGTGGGGGAGTGGAGCTTACAAACTACTGGGTGTAAGATAGCCTCAAGAATGTATTGTACAACACAGGGAATATAGACAATGTTTTGTAATAACTGTAAATGGAAAGCAACCTTTAAAAATTGTATAAGAAATAAAACTAAATTTAAAAAAAGAGGTGTCAGGACATCCTGCAGTGTAGCCTGACACCTCTACATTGTCTTCTTTTCATGCTAGAGAGAAAGGAAGAGAGGATGGCTTTTCTACAAAATAACTGACCAACTTTCTTAAGACTCTCAAGGTCATGAAAACCAAGGAAAAATTGAGAAATCATCACAGACCAGAAGAGACTAAGGAGACATGATAACTAATTGGGATATAGTACCTACATTGAATCCTGGAACAGACAGAAAACAGACACTAGTGAGAAAACTGGTGAAATCCAAATAAAATCTGAACTTTAGTTGATAGTAATGTACCAATATTAGTCCCTTAGGTTTGACAAATGTACCATGTTTATGTATTATGTTAACATTAAGAAAACTGGGTGAAGGGTATACAGAAATTCTCTACACTATCTTTTTAACTTTTCCACAAATCTGAATTTATCCCAAGATAAAAAGTTTATTTTAAAAGAGCCAAAACTCTGACTCTGAGTGGTGGAGGAAGTGTGGCATATGGATGGACAATGCAGAAGAGTCCAGGCAGATTACTGAAGCCTGTTCTCAATTTCCTATTGGAAAGGAAAAGGGAGTATGTATGGAGCTTATACGATGTGTCAAGTTCCTTTCTGAGTGCCTTTCTATTGTAATATAATTCTAACCACGATCCCATGAAATAATTATTATTCCTGGTTTACAAGTGAACCATGAAAGGTTCAGGGAGTTAAAGTCATTTGCTCATTATCACACAGTTGATGAGTGACAGAGCCAGAAATAGATCGCAGCTTTTCTACATCAGGCGTGATGTATGATCCCTGAGGGTATTAACAGGTGAGAGACGTTGCTTCATCATTATAACTGTTTTCAACCACCTTCATTCCCTAGGTACAGGCATAAAGCTAGATAGAAAACTCTTCTCCTTTCCAGCACATTCTCCACCTTTAAAGCACTTACACATGTCTCTTTGGTTACATGCCTGATTTCTCATTCTCTCTAGAAATGGAAATTCCTTGCAGCCTCTGTTACCGCAGGAGGACAGACTATGTCCCAGCCTCTAACTATTACCGACGAGGGTTCTTGGCCTTCCCCGGTCAATAGAAATTGACTAGAGGCCAGACAAGAAATTCAAGCAAGGCTTTATTGGGACCCCCGCTGCAGCAGCGGGGAGTGAGAACAAACAACAGGTTCCCCTGCTTGCTGCCTGAAGTGGGGGGCACGTTTGTTCCTTATATGGGATGAGGGTAGGGGTGTGTCCAGGGGTCGTGCCAGAGGGGTGGCTTAGGTGTTTTGCCCACTGCTTAGGTGGTGTGTGCAGGGGGCATGCTCAGTACCCTGCTTTTGCTTCCAACACCCTGTTTTTGCTCCAGGCTCTTCAAAAGTGGCAGTTGGGTTTTTTGGTCTCTTTGTAACTTTGGGGTCCAGAATTTGCCCGATCTGGGCATGCACGCAGTTATTTTTAGTTCCGTACAGTTTCTTTGTATTTTGTTGCTTGAGGAGAGGTGTGTCCAGGTGCAAGCACTGCAGCACTGCAGCAAAGGGCCCCAGGTCTCAGCCTGTCTCAGAACCATCCTCTTAGGCCCCACCTGCCTCCATTTATCGCTGGGCTACTTAAGGGCTGGCTCTTTAGGAAGGAGCAGGCGTACTGTAATCTCCCCTGGCGGCCCCTCTGAGAAATCATCAGGATGTACTGCTTGATGCTTCCTTCCAAGTCCCCTGGCTGCCTGGCCCAGCACTCAGGGGGTTCAGGAAGTTCAACTATGAAAATCTCTTGGCTTTTCACGCAGATCTCAGCAGACCTGTTATTTCCCTACCTCCATCAGGAGGATTATAAAGCACTGGTCTTTATTGACACAGCAGAAAATGCTTTTCACAAACACCGGTTCAGATGAGAGGAGACACAAGCTCTGGAGCCATGGTGAGTACCGGGACCGGGGTGTCAGAGCTGGGGCCTGGGGTGAGGGCACTGAGCCTGGAGGCCTTGCGCCACTGCCCTACACCAGCATTTCTTCCTCTGGGCAGCACTAAATGGTCTCTGCTCAGGGCAGGCAACTACCCTCCAGGTCTTCCCATAACCTGAGAGGTGAGAGTAACCTCAAGCCCTTTGCCATCCTCCTTTTAATAACATAATGGGCTTGGGTGGGCATCAGTAGTGAGTTCTTATCACATCAACGTCCTTTCTGAGCTTGACAGTTCCTTGCTGAGGAACATGGTCACCTCATGATAAAAGGAAACACTGAACCTTCTCAGTCCTCAACCAACTAGCCAAACTGACGCTACAAGCTCCAGATTCCCCAGATTCACCTGCGGGGGCTGCTCCTTGCACAGGCTTAAACTGACAGGTTTCCTGCAGCCTACTGTGGGTCTTCTGATTATGGGACAAAGATTGTCATAAATGATAGACTCTGCCTTAATTTGGGGTCGAGCTGCGTGAGCAAACCTCCCCTTAGGCAGCATATTCTGACAAGTTTGAGCAGGCATAGAGGGCTCACTTTCTAGCTCATCCTTAGCTAACTCAAGGTGAGAAGGCTAGTAGCTATGCACCAGCTGATCAGAGTTAACGTTCATTAAGGGATTAGGAATTCTTCGTGACCTTATTTAACCTCAGCACAACTCTGCGAGAAATTTCTCTTCTACAGGTGAGAACCTTAGGACAGAGAAGTGTTAAGAAATTTGCCCATGGTCATACAGTTAATCAGTAGTAAAGCCAGGATTTAAACTCAGGTGGTCTGGGTCTGGAGCACGTACTTCTACTATGTACTGCCTACCCTGGATAAGATATACGTAAGATGCCAACCTATCCCAACCTCTGAAATGCTAATGTGACGAGACTCACGATTTTAATAGAACATCCATTATTCATGCTATTTAAGACATTCAAGGAAGTTAAAGAGATATCACATTTACAGACACATCAGACCTCCTTAGCAGATTTATCTTTGTTAATCCTGGAGGGAGAATCATAGAAGGCTGTGTTACAACGTCTTCACAGGTACTGGCGATTTACACAAACAAGCCTCTAAACCAGATTGATTCTACCTATCTACCTACTTACCTATCTACCATTTTAACTTAAATATTATTCAGTACTAGAGACATTCTTGATCCATTCCAGACCCTGGCATCTCTTCCTAAATAACCAGGCTTCACCAGTTAAATCTAATCAAGGATTTTGGTTGACAGCTTTTGAAATGAGGCAACACTTATATAGTCAGATTTGAAGGGGGTCTCCTGTTAAAAAACATTTAAAGAGATCAAGTAAAGAAAAGAATTTTTAAAAGACTGATGGGATCAGATTTATTTAATAATCATGATTTTTTTTTTGTATATGGATCCCAAATCTGTAAACAAACTAAGACTTTTAGAAGAATTCCAGTTTTGTTCCTTTACTCAGATTTCACTGAAGTTTCATTGATAGCTTTCAAGATTTAAGTCTTGTCTTAAAGTAGCGGCCTCTGAGCATCTTAGTTTATATGTAGTGTGGGGTGGACATCTCTCCACACATTCCTTCTTCAGCCCTAGAACATAATAAAGCTTAACACTTCTAGAAAGCAGCAGGAGATGGAGGGGGTCCGAGTTGTTTCTGAGGAGCTGGAGCCCCTGCAGACAGGTAGTGGCTTCCCAGTTACAGGTGCCCGACCTAGACAGGTTTGTGCTAAGCTCATTTCCGAGCAGAGAAGTATTAGAGCTAATCTTGGCTAAAGCACAACAGTATCAAGGGCTTGGAGAAAACTTGGATCCCTGTCTCCTGATAGTTTTTGCTAGGCTAGGACTGCAGTGTCAGGGCCTATTTTTCTGTAACCTCCCTTTTGGCCCTAGGCCTGGGGCTTCTTCAGTCCCAGGACTCAGCTGGCAAATCCAGAGGCTTAAAGCCTTACATCCCCTTGGGCATTAGTTGCCATAGGACTCTTCTTGTGGGAAGAGGGTCTCCAACTTTCTCTAAGCTGGGTCATTTCTTTTTGGTAGCTCGTAATTTGGCCTTGAACCATCTGGGGACAGACTTCCTTGATTAGATAAATATAATCTTTGCACTATTCCTGGTCTTCTGGAACCTGGATGAGTGAAATGGTGGAGGGGCAGAGAGTGTAATTTAATTTTTTTTTTCACTCATCCTTGAAAGGGGCTGCTATGCATTGATTCTCTCTCTCCATCTCTTTCTTTCTTTCATTGTTTCCTCCCGCAGGTAGTTTTATCGCGTTTTTCTTTTGCTTTCTCAGGAGATTACTTCTTTGAGGAGGACATGCTTCTTCCTAAGCCATAAGCCTGTAACTAATCTCATGCAGTATGCAATACAGAAATTGTCAGTATGCACGTGGGCCCCTTATAGTCGTAGAACTTCAAGGATTGATGCATATAAGCAGTCAGGGAGGAGGTAGGAGTGGTAAACGAGATCTTATAAATCTGTAATCCTATTTCATCTTCTTTGGGGATGAGAATTTGCAGCTTTCATAGTAATAGCCATCATAGCTAGCAGACGGAGGCAGCATAACACAGTGGTTAAGAACGTAGGCTCTGAAGTTACAGCACAGGGAACTGGACTCACTATTCTGTAATAACCTAAATGGGAAAATAATTTGAAAAGGAATAGTATATGTATAACTGAATCACTTTGCTGTACACCTGAAACTAATACAGCATTGTAAGTCAACTATGCTCCAATATAAAATTAAAATTAAAATAAATAGAAATTAGAGGGAAAAAAAGAATGTGGGATCTGGAATCCGACTGCTTAGATTTAAACCCTGGCTCATCCACTTTCTTACTTCATGATCTCAGACAAGTTATTCAACCACTTGGTGCCTCAGTTTTCCTATATGCAGAATGGGAATGGAAATGATTCCTACCTCATAAGGCAGTAAATACTTGATAAATATCAAGCATTATTAAGCGCTTATTATGTGCCAGGCACTATGCTAAGTGCTTTGTGTGTATTCTCAATCTCTATATTGATTTCAAGAGACAAATATTTTCAAAGATTTTAGAGAGGAGAGTGCTGAGGGATGGACAGACGCATGAGCTTTGGAGTCAAATGGGACATTCTTGAAACCAGTCTCTTCTGCTTCCTCTTCATGGGGTCACTGACAGGTTTCCTCATCTCTGAGGCTCTATTGCCTCATCTACGGAAAGGGGATGACGCCACTCACAGGCTTTGTTTTTTTCTTTTTAAACATCTTTATTGGGGTATAATTGCTTTACAATGGTGTGTTAGTTTCTGCTTTATAACGAAGTGAATCAGTTATACATATACATATGTTCCCATATCTCTTCCCTCTTGCATCCCTCCCTCCCACCCTCCCTATCCCACCCCTCCAGGCGGTCACAAAGCACCGAGCTGATCTCCCTATGCTATGCGGCTCTCGCAGGCTTTGGAAGGAGGTGGACGTCATGAGATAAGGGGCGTGAAAATCCTAGGTGTCTCTGCTTATTGTTACATTTTAATAAATGCCTACTGTGTGCTAAACAGTTTATAGTCTTTCCCATGTTCACAACCACTCTGTGGAGTCAGTGTTATTGTTCTTTTTTTTTTTTTTTTTTTAACATGATAAGCGCACAACTTTTTGGTGAACTCCTTGTCACCCTGCAGCATTAGAACAGGGGGAGGAGAATGCAGCCTCCCTTGTATCACACACTGCTGAATTCTTGGGTGCAGGTGCACTGTGCAAGGTAAATTGGCCATTGCATTCAGACGATGAGCCACAACCTGTATGGAAAGGTTGGAAGAACTGGGAGTGATGGAAGCAGAGAGGCCTGGCTGGACTAGTCTGAAGGCCACTTCTCTTAGCGTATGACTTCACTCTGGTCTCAAACCTCTGCATCTGCTTTAAAGGGAGGTGGGGTTGGAGGGAGGAGACAGAAAAACTGGCCTTTAAATTATCCTGAGGACAAAGGATCTAATAACCGCAAAGTGCCAGAATTGCTTTTTCTTATATGAAGCAGTTAAGCGAGTAGCCTTTGTCTTTAGGCCAGCTTGGATTTAAATCCTGGATCTATCTCCTAACATCATGACCTTGGGAAAGTTACTTAGCCTCTCTGAGACCCAATTTCTTCATCAGAAAATGGGAAAATATACCACAGGGTCAGAGGATTAAGTAAGCATAGGTGTAGAGAGCATTTATAAAAGACAAATGTGTTGTTTTCTGACTCTTCCTATTATTTAGTAAAAAAAATAAAATAAACTTAGGACCCTGAAGAAGTGTCAGAAAGCAAGAGACCTGGCAAAAAGGGGAAAAAATAGGGTAAGGCAAGGTGTATTTAACCCCAGCACAGTGATACAGGGATCTCTAGGGACCACAGAGAAAGAGGATGTCCAAGTTGCTTGAGAAGGTCCAAATGCTTGAGAAGGCCGTTCTATTTTTCAGGTGGGATTGTGGGCACTTGGGTGTCATTTTACTCTGCTGTGGACAGAAGCTTTGTGCAAAACTATATGATGCCATATGGAATGACAGTCCGTGAAAACATTGCTCGCAGGTGGGCCTCAAGCTGCTATTTTTGTATGGGTTAAGTTGCATCTGGAGAAAAAGCCTTTCTGTTTGGGCTCCGGCCTGTCAGGTAATGTATGTCTTGCCTGACAGTTTGGGAAATGTTTCAGAGCTTTCTGATAGCACGTGGCCTTGAGAATCAGGGCTGAGCTGAGACCAGGATCATTCACTTTGGCTTAACAGCAAGTTATTCTGCCTGAGACTCGGCCCTTTACTGTGAAGATGGTAGGGAACATCCTTACTCAGTGTCTGAACATAGTCAACAGATGATAGCAATTACTATTACTATCATTGTGAATAATCATCAGAAAGCAGTTGGCGGAATCGCACATGCTCATAGTAGAACAAATAAGCACATTCCTTTAGGGGACTCCTGCTTTACGTGAGCTTTCATTGCTATATGCTGTTTCCTGGCACAGTTCTTGACACATAATGGAAAGTCAGTTTAGTAAGACGGTGATTGTAAAACATAAGTCAAACCATCTATTCACTCCTTCAATAAATAGACAAAAAGTTGAGTGGAGGGAGGCAGACAGGAAAGAGTATATATATAGATAATGCATGACATAGACAGGCAAAATCAGGATAGTGATTATAATTGAGAGGATGGAGTGACTGGAAGGGGTAACAAGGGAATTCTGCGAGGCTGACAATATTCTGTTTCTCAATCTGGGTGCTTGTTACGTGGGTGTGCTCACTTTGAGGAAATTCATCAAGTTTTACATGTAGGAGTTGTAGACTTTTCTATGTGTATTTTATGTTTCAACAAAAGACATTTTAAAAATTATCAAATATGGTAAGTTTGATGAGTAGAATGATAGCTTATGAGTAGCATTTATAAGGCTTAGGGGAGAGGTGACTGTATAGGCTACAGATGTCGGATGAACAAGGTCCTTCCTCTTCTGGGCCCAGTATAAAGATCTTACTTAGACCTGATCCTGCAGCGTCAGGGACCAGTGAGGATCATTAAAGTTATGGTAGGAGATATATTCCCGAAGCAAATATGATCACTGTGTTTCCTCCCCAGGCGCATACTCATTTCCATGTCCACGCTTGCCTTTTCTTCAGTATTCTGATCATGATTCAAACGGAAATTTAGAAGGTGAATCAGAATGCAGAAAGACTGAAGAAAGTGGGATAGTTAGGAGGCTGTTATAATATTAAGGGAAATGATGGTGATTTGGGCTAGGTTATTTTCATTGGGATCTGAAAGGAGGGGATAGTTCAAAGTTGACTTGGGGAACGTATTACAGAGTGAAAAGAGATTCTAGTTTGTTTGTTTGTTTTTCCTGGAGTTTTCATGGATAACAGAAAAGGGAGGAAGGCCCAACAGGTCTTAGAGGGTGAACTCGGGGGAAAGGGGAATTATTATTTGTGGTTCTGCTGGACAATCAGTTTACAATGCACACCAATGTGAAGATACTTAATAGACAAATGGAGACAAACGTTCCCATTGCAGAGGAAAGAAGTTGGGGAGGCTTTGCAGCCCGAAAGTGTTATGTGAAGTAATGGGAATATATGAGCTTACACACTACACTCTGGGCTCCTTGCTGAATGTTATTAACCCTGGGGTTCTGGAAACTCATGATTCTCTGCCTGGCTCTGTAGGTGATGCCCCTCAAGACCTGTCAGCTTCACCCTCCAGCCCCCAACTCTGGAGAACTTCAAAGCACTTGGTGCTGTCATAACAGCTTTTATGATAAGAGGGATGAAAAAAAAGATACTTAAGAGAAAAGTGCCTTCTAATTAAGCCCATGGCCATAGGACTCTCTCAAAGGCAAGGTCAGAAGAAGATGTACAAGTTTAAGCAGCCAGTGAGGTGGAGGTGGGATTGGGTAAGAAGGAGTTTAACAAAAGTGAATTCATCTCAGTTCCCATCTTGTTTACCAGATTTAGCTTCAAAGAACTGTTGAATACTTCCTCTAGGCCAACCCACCTTCGCGGGAGATAAATTTGTCACTATTGAGCACATTGGATAGAACCTTTGCGCTCCAAAGACTTTTCCAGAAAAGAAACACAGAAAATGTTGGTTCTTTAACAGCACCAGAGGAAAAAACAACCAGCCTCCTCAGAGGGTGGTTTTGAAAATACATCATTTGTTTGAATGTGTCTCTTTCGTTAACAGGTAGGTCACACTATGGAAAACCTGTCTCTAAGAATAAATAGAAATGGAGTCTAAACTGCTTGTTGCTAACATCATACTAAATTTAAACAGAAAATTATTCTCCCTTCTTCATTATTTATTTTGAGAATACAGTCTGGAGATAGGCTTTTGGGTATAGCTTAAGTGAGAAAGGAGGTTGTTTATTTAGGTCAAAGAGAGAATAGATACTGAGAGGCTAAGGCAATAAGCAGAGATTAGCTCATAAAATTCATTCAATATCACTTTACTCAAGGAGAAGATTAAGTTATAAAGAAAATGGAGGGAATGGAGTTCCTCAGAGGAATGAGTTTTCTCTCATGGCCTGAGAAAGGGTGACGGGGCAGCTCTTCCCTTACAGCCCTTAGTACTTGGTAGGGACTTTATAAGTGATGATCAAGTGAATGAATGCTTCTTACATATAGGGTGGACAACTCTCTCCTGGAATCACTATGGTTTCCTGCAACACCAGCACTTCTGGTTATTCTACCTTCCTTCTCACTGGCTTCCCAGGTCTGGGAGCATCTCATCATTGGGTTTCCATCCCCATCAACCTCATCTGTGTGGTTTCCATCCTGGGTAACAGTATCATCCTCTTCCTGATCTGCACAGATCCAGCCTTACACGAACCCATGTACATCTTCCTGTCCATGCTGACAGCCTCTGATCTGGGCCTCTGGGCCTCCACCTTCCCCACCATGGTGCAGCTCTTCTGGCTGGGTGTCGGTGAGCTGCCCTTCAATCTTTCTGTGGCACAGATGTTCTTCATCCACGCCTTCACCTATGTGGAATTTGGTGTGCTTCTGGCCATGGCCTTTGATCGCTTTGTTGCCATCCGGGACCCTCTGCACTATGCCTCAGTTCTTACCCACTCAGCCATGGCCAAAGTGGGGCCTGCCATCCTGGTGGGGGCTGTCCTGCTCAATCTCCCAGGACCCATCCTCCTGCAGTGTCTGCTCTTTCCCCAGATCAGTGTACCCTCTCACTGTTACTGCCTGCATGTGACCTTGCGGGTTTGGCCTGCTCAGAAACTCAGGTCAACAGCCTGGTTGGCCTGGTCTCCATCCTCCTCTCTTTGGGCTTTGACTCTTCCCTCATCATACTGTCCTATGCCCTGATCCTGAGGACTGTGCTGAGCATTGCGTCACCTGGGAAACGTAAAGGCACTCAACACGTGTGTCTCACACCTCTGCATTGTTCTCATCTTTCACTTGCCCAAACTGGGGCTGTCTGTGTTGCACCGAGTAGAGAAGCACAGCTGCCCTGCTCTGGCAGTGCTTATGGCCAACCTGCATTTCTTGGTTCCGCCCTTCACGAACCCCATTGTCTACTGCATCAAGTCTAAGCAGATCCATCAGGGCCTCCCAAAGCGCTTCCAGCAGAAAAGGGTTGATGTATCGTAGAGCAGCAGAAGGACACAGTGGCGCACAACCCCTGTGGGTCAACCTGGATCTCGGGGGAGGATTAGTGGTGGAGTTAACTTTTGAGGTTTCTGAATGTTTCAGATCTTACCACTGAGCCTTTTGTGGGGCAGCATCAGCTTCTATAATTACAGTTTTGGGGGACTGAGGTCATTGGAAAGCATATAGAAGTATCATCTTGGTAATCCTCTTGTTGCTCTGATCAGAGTTGAACTATTTCATACTCATATATACTGTAACATCTCCTTGCCTAGGGGACTCACTGAGAGGATGTGTGTGCATATCTATTCGTGCAGACACTTCTATGCTTTTCCCCACTGGATTCTACCCCCAACCCATTTCATTTCAAACCTAAGGAAGAACTATATTTCTATTCTACTATGTATAATAACAATATTATGTGTAAATAAGCTATATTCACTTTAATACTAGCCCCCTTCTCCCACATTTAATATTAACCAGCTCATATACCAAGAAATAGAAAAGGGGAGTTGTTGGTGGGAAACACGTAGGATAGTACTGTACCTGCTGAGTTCACTTAGCACCTATTTACACCTTAGGGAGTGGCAGTTTTCTTTGGTTCTCTTCATGTGTGTCTCTGCTTTGAGCTAGAGAGAAAGTTTGGTGTTGCCAAGCCCAGGAAAACTCACTGTCCATTTAGATTTTCTTATGGTTAAGTATTGATATTTGAAATTATGGTTAGGTTCACTTTCTGAGCCTGCATTAGAGCCCACATGAGGAAAAAGTCCACATTTGTTGCTAGATTCCATCGTTTTTTTAAGAAAGAATTTCACCTAGGATTTACAAAATGTCTGTCTCTAAAACTGCCAACCTTATCAGGAATGATTAATGAAGATTTAAATATTAATTTTCACATTCTGATGTCACTACTTAGTAACTGCATTGATGGGTGAGTCATTCCCACGCATGAGACAATGAAAGGAATTCCTTCAGCATTAACAGCTCCTATCTTTCAGGTCTTTATTATTTTTTTTCTTCCTTCCTGAGGGGAGTTCTTTTTATTGATCCATTTTTTTAAAAAAGCCAGTTTATTGAGGTATGATTGGCATATTAAAAGCTGTGCATATTTAGTGTATACAACCTGATGGGTTTGGCGATAAGAGGTCTACTGTACAGCATAGTCCCTGTCGTTAACAATACTATATTGTATCTTAAAAATTTTCTAAGAGGGTAGATCTTGTGTTCCTATCAAATATAAAAACTAATAATAAATAAAAAAGGCAAGAGGAAACTTTTGGAGGTGATGGATATGTTTATGGCATAGATTGGGGTGATAGTTTCACAGAGCCCTTAATTTTATTGGTGTCATCTACTTGACATTTTTGAGATGTGAACCCTATCATTCTGACTGAACACATATCACAGGAGGCTGGGTAGGTTTGCAGCCATGTACACTTTAGCCATTTGCCTTATTTATTTATTTAATTGAAATATAATTGATTTACTATGTGGTTGTTTCTGATGTACAGCAAAGTGATTCATTTATACACACACACATATATATTCGATTTCATATTCTTTTCCATTAAAGTTTATCACAAGATATTGAATATAGTTCCATGTTCTATATAGTAGGACTTTAAAAAAATCTATTTTATATATAGTAGTTTGTATCTGCTAATCCCAAACTCCTAATTTATCCCTCCTCCCATTCCCCTTTGGTAACCATAAGCTTGTTTGCTATGTCTGTGAGTCTGTTTCTGTTTTGTAAATAAGATCATTTGTATCATATTTTTAGATTACACATATAAGTGATATCATATGATATTTATCTTTGTCTGAATTACTTCACTTAGTATGATAATTTCTAGGTCCATTCATGTTGCTGCAAATGACATTATTTCATTCCTTTTAATGGCTGAATAATATTCCATTGTGTGTGTGTGTGTGTGTGTGTGTGTGTGTGTATCTGTATATTACATCTTTATTCATTCATCTGTCAATGGACATTTAGGTTGATTCCATATCTTGGCTATTGTAAATAGTGCTACTATGAGCATAGGGGTACCTATACCTTTTTGAATTATACTTTTGTCTGGGTATATGCCCAGGAGTGGGATTGCTGGATCATATGGCAACTTTTTAGATTTTTAGGGAATGTTTGCACTATTCCCCATAGTGGCTATACCAGCTTATATTCCCACCAACAGTGTAGGAGGGTTCCTTTTTCTCTACATCCTCTCCAGCATTTAACATTTGTAGACTTTTTGGTGATGGCCATTCTGACTGGTGTGAGGTGACACCTCATTGTAGTTTCAAATTCATTTCTCTAATAATTAGCTATGTTGAGCATTTTTTCATGTGCCTCTTATTGACCATCCATATTCTTTGGAGAGATGTCTGTTTATATCTTCTGCCCATTTTTTGAATTGGGTTGTTTGGTTTTTTCCGATATTGTGCTGTATGAGCTATTTGTTTATTTTGGAAATTAAGCCATTTTTCGTCTCATTGTTTGCACATACCTTCTCCCATTCCATAGACTGTCTTTCTGTTTTCTTTATGGTTTCCTTTGCTGTGCAAAAGCTCATAAGTTTGATTAGGTTTCATTTGTTTATTTTTACTTTTATTTCTATTGCCTTGGGAGACTGACTGAAGAAAACATTGCTACAGTTTATTTCAGAGAAAGTTTTGCCTATATTCTCTTCTAGGAGTTTTATGGTGTCATGTCTTATACTTAAGTCTTTAAGCCATTTTGAGTTTATTTTTGTGTATGGTGTGAGTTAGTGTTCTGAACTTCATTGATTTGCATGTAGCTGTCCAGCTTTCCCAACACCACTTGCAGAAGAGACTGTCGTTTCTCCACTGTATATTCTTGCTCCTTTGTTGAAGATTAATTCATAGTAGGTGTGTTAGCTTTCTATTCTGTTCCACTGATCCATATGTCTATTTTTGTGCCAGTACCACACTATTTTGATTACGGTTGCTTTGTGGTATTGTCTGAAGTCTGAGAGGGTTATGCCTCCAGCTTTGTTCTTTTCCCTCAGGATTGCTTTGGTAAGTCTGGGTCTTTTATGGTTTCATATAAATTTTAGGATTATTTGCTCTAGTTTGGTGAAAAATGTCATGGGTAATTTGATGGGGATCACAATAAATCTGTAGATTGCTTTGGGTAGTATGGCCATTTTAACACTATTAATTCTTCCAGTCCAAGAGCATGGGATATCTTTCCATTTTAAAAATCACCTTCAATTTCTTTTATCAATGTTTTTTTTGTTCCTAGCATACAAATCTTTAACCTCCTTGGTCAGGTTTATTCCTAGATATATTTTTTTTGATGTGATTGTAAAAGGGATTTTTTTTACTTTCCCTTTCTGATATTTCATTGTTAGTGTAAAGAAATGTGATAGATTTCTGTTTGTTAATCTTGCATCCTGCTACTTTGCTGAATTCGTTTGTCAGTTCTAGTGGTTTTTGTGTGGAGTCTTTAGGGTTTTCTATATATAGTATCATGTCATCTGCATATAATGACAATTTCACTTCTTCGCTTCCAGTTTGGATCCCTTTTACTTCTTTTCCTTGTTTGATTGATGTGGCTAGGTCTTCCAATACTATGTTGAATAACAGTGGTGAGATTGGGCATCCTTGTCTTGTTCCAGATTTTAGAAGGAAGACTTTCAGTATTTCACCATTGAGTATTATGTTGGTGGTGGATTTGTTATAAGTAGCTTTTATCATGCTGCAGTATATTCCTTCTATACCCACTTTGGTGAGAGTTTTTATCATGAATGGATATTAAAATTTATGAAATGCTTTTTCTGTATCTAATTGAGATGATCATGTGGTTTTTGTCTTTTGTTGGTGTGGTATGTATCACATTGATTGATTTGCATATGTTGAATCATCCTTGTCACCCTGGGATGAATCCAACTTGGTTGTGGTGTATGATCCTTTTTATGTGTTGTTGGACTCAGTTTGCTAATATTTTATTGAGAATTTTTGCCTCTATATTCATAAAAGATATTGGCCTTTTATTTTTTGGTAGTGTCTTTGTTTGGTTTTGGCCATGGTGGCTTCATAGGATGACTTTGGGAGTGTTCTCTCCTCTTCAATCTTTTGGAAGAGTTTGAGCAGGATCGGTTTAAGTTCTTTGTATATTTGGTAGAATTCCCCAGTGAAACCATCCAGTCTTAATCTTTTGTTTGCAGGGAGTTTTTTTTTTTCCTTCTAAAATTACAGATTCAATTTCACCTCTAGCGATTGGTCTGTTCAAATTATCTATTTCTTCTTGATTCAGTTTTGGTGGGCTACATGTTTCTAGAAACTTGTCCATTTCTTCTAGGTTGTCCGGTTTGTTGGCATATAATTGTTCATGGTGTACTCTTATAATTTTTTGTAGTTCTGTGGTAGTGGTTGTTATTTCTCCTCTTTCATTTCTTATTTTGTTTATTTGGGTCCTCTGTCTTTTCTTATTGGTGAGTCTGGCCAGAGGTTTGTTGATCTTTATCCTTTCAAGAAACCAGCTCTTGATTTGATTAATTTTTTCTATTGTTTTGGTCTAAAATCTTTGTTTTTATTTATTTTCATTAAAAAAATTTTATTGAAGTACAGTTGATTTACAATGTTGCATTAATTCTTTACAGTAAAGTGACTCAGTTATACACACACATATTTATGTATGTATACACATACATATATACATACATATATATGTGTGTGTATATATATATATATATATATATATATATATTCTTTTTCATATTCTTTTCCATTATGGTTTGTCAGAGAATATTGACTATAGTTCCCTGTGCTATACAGTATGACCTTGTTGTTTATCTATCCTGTATATAACAGTTTGCCTCTGATAATTCCAAGCTCCCTTTCCTTCCCTCCCCTCCCCCCCCACCTCCCTTGGCAACCACAAGTCTGTTCTCTATATCTGTGAATCTTTTTTTGTTTCAAAGATGTGTTGATTTGTATTGTATTTTAGATTCCACATATAAGTGATATCGTATGTTATTTGTCTTTCTCTTTCTGACTTACTTCACTTAGTATGATAAGCTCTAGGTCCATCTATGCTGCTGCAAATGGCATTATTTCATTCTTTTTGATGGCTGAGTAATATTCCATTGTATATATACCACATCATCTTTATCCATTCATCTGTTGATGGACATTTAGATTGTTTCCATATCTTGGCTATTGTAAATAGTACTACTATGAACACAGGGGTAAATGTGCCCTTTCAAATTATACTTTTCTCTGGGTATATGCCCAGGAGTGGGATTGCTGGGTCATTGGCAACACTATTTTTAGTTTTTTGAGAAACCTCTATACTGTTTTCCATAGTGGCTGCACCAATTTACATTCCTGCCAACAGTGTAAGAGGGTTCCCTTTTCTCCAAACTCTCTCCAGCATTTGTTATTTGTAGACTTTTAAATGATGGCCATTCTGACTGGTGTGAGGTGGTACCTCATTGTAGTTTTGATTTGCATTTCTCTAATAATTAGCGATGATGAGCATCTTTTCATGTGTTTGTTGGCCATCTGTATGTCTTCTTTGGAGAAATGTCTATTTAGGTCTTCTGCCCATTTCGTTGTTTGGGTTGTTTGTTTTGTTGTTGTTGAGTTATAAGATCTGTTTGTATATTTTGGAAATTAAGCCCTTGTCAGAGGCATTGTTTGAAAACATTCTCTCCCACTCCATAGGTTGTCTTTTCATTTTGTTTATGGTTTCATTTGCTGTGCAAATCTTGTAAGTTTGATTAGGTCCCATTTGTTTATTTTTGCTTTTATTTCTCTTGTCTTGGGGGACTGACCTAAGAAAACATTGGTATGATTTATGTCAGAGAATATTTTGCCTATGTTCTCTCCTAGGAGTTTATGGTGGTATACCTTATGTTTAAATCTTTAAGCCAGTTTGAGTTTATTTTTGTGTGTGATGTGAGGATGTGTTCTAAATTCACTGATTTACATGCAGCTGTCCAACTTTCCCAGCACCACTTACTAAAGAGACTGTTTTTTTCCCATTTTATATTCTTGCCTCCTTTATCAAAGATTTTTTTTAACATCTTTACTGGAGTATAATTGCTTTACAATAGTGTGTTAGTTTCTGATGTATAACAAAGTGAATCAGTTATACACATACATACATCCTCCCTAAACATTTCTCCTCCCTCTTGCGTCTCCCTCCCACCCTCCCTATCCCACACCTTTAGGTGAACACAAAGCACTGAGCTGATCTCCCTGTGCTATGCGGCTGCTTCCCACTAGCTATCTATTTTACATTTGGTAGTGTATATATGTCCATGCCACTCTCTGACTTTGTCCAGCTTACCCTTCACCCTCCCCATGTCCTCAAATCCATTGTCTGTCTGTGTCTTTATTCCTGTCCTGCCCCTAGGTTCTTAAGAACCATTATTATTATTTCTTGTTACATTCCATATATATGTGGTAGCGTACGGTATTTGTTTTTCTCTTTCTGACTTACTTCACTCTGTATGACAGTCTCTAGGTCCATCTACCTCACTACAAATAACTCAATTTCGTTTCTTTTTATGGCTGAGTAATATTCCATTGTATATATGTACCACATCTTCTTCATCCATTCATCTGATGATGGATGCTTAGGTTGCTTCCATCTCTGGGCTATTGTAAATAGAGCTGCAATGAACATTTTGGTTCATGACTCTTTTTGAATTATGGTTTTCTCAGGGTATATGCCCAGTAGTGGGATTTCTGGGTCATATGGTAGTTCTATTTGTAGTTTTTTAAGGAACCTCCATACTGTTTGCCACAGGGGCTGTATCAATTTACATTCCCACCAGCAGTGCAAGAGGGTTCCCTTTTCTCCACACCCTCTCCAGCATTTATTGTTTCTAGATTTTTTGATGATGGCCATTCTGACTGGTGTGAGATGATATCTCGTTGTAGTTTTGATTTGCATTTCTCTAATGATTAATGATGTTGAGCATTCTTTCATGTGTTTGTTGGCAAACTGTATATCTTGTAGCAATCTCTTATGATCCTTTGTATTTCTTCAGTGTCAGTTGTTACTTCTCCTTTTTCATTTCTAATTCAAGTGATTTGAGTCTTCTCCCTTTTTTTCTTCATGAGTCTGCCTAATGGCTTATCCATTTTGTTTATCTTCTCAAAGAACCAGCTCTTAGTTTTATTGATCTTTGCTATCATTTCCTTCAATTCTTTTTCATTTATTTCTGATCTGATCTTTATTATTTCTTTCCTTCTGCCAACTTTGGGGTTTTTTTGTTCTTTTTTATCTAATTGTTTTAGGTGTAAGGTTAGTTTGTTTATTTGAGTTGTTTCTTGAGGTAGGATTGTATTGCTATAAACTTCCCTCTTAGAACTGCTTTTGCTGCATCCCATAGGTTTTGGGTCATCATGTTTTCATTCTCATTTGTTTCTAGGTATTTGATTTCATCTTTGATATCTTCAGTGATCTCTTAGTTATTTAGTAGTGTATTGTTTAGCCTCCATGTGTTTGTATTTTTTACAGTTTTTTTTCCTATAGTTGATACCTAGTCTCATAGCATTGTGGTTGGAAAAGATACTTGATACGATTACAATTTTCTTACATTTACGAAAGCTTTATTTGTGACCCAAGATATGATCTATCCTGGAGAATATTCCATGAGCACTTGAGAAGAAAGTGTATTCTGTTGTTTTTAGATGGAATGTCCTATAAATATCAATTAAGTCCATCCTGTTTAATGTGTTATTTAAAGCTTGTGTTTCCTTATTTATTTTCATTTTGGATGATCTGTCATTGGTGAAAGTGGGGTGTTAAAGTCCCCTACTATTATTGTGTTTCTGTCAATTTCCCCTTTTACAGCTGTTAGAATTTCCCTAATGTATTGATGTGCTCCTAGGTTGGGTGCATAAATATTTACAATTGTTATATCTTCTTCTTAGATTGATCTCTTGATCATTATGTAGTGTCCTTCTTTGTCTCTTGTAATGGTGTTTATTTTAAAGTATTTTGTCTGACATGAGAATTGCTACTCCAGTTTTCTTTTGATTTCCTTTTGCATGGAATATCTTTTTCCATCCCCTCACTTTCAGTCTGTATGTGTTCCTAGGTCTGAAGTGGGTCTCTTGTGGACAGCATATATACGGGTCTTGTTTTTGTATCCATTCAGCCAGTCTGTGTCTTTTGGTTGGAGCAATTAATCCATTTACATTTAAGGTAATTATCGATATGTATGTTCCTATTACCATTTTCTTAATTGTTTTAGGTTGTTATTGTAGGTCTTGTCCTTCCCCTGTGTTTCCTGCCTAGAGAAGTTCATTTAGCATTTGTTGTAAAGCTGGTTTTGTGGTGCTGAATTCTTTTAGCTCTTGCTTGTCTGTAAAGGTTTTAATTTCTGAATGAGATCCTTGATGGGTAGAGTAATATTGGTTGTAGGTTTTTCCCTTTCATCACTTTAACTATATCCTGCCACACCCTTCTGGCTTGCAGAGTTTCTGCTGAAAGATCAGCTGTTCACCTTATGGGAATTCCCTTGTTTGTCACATTTTCCCTTGCTGCTTTTAATATTTGTTCTTTGTATTTAATTTTTGATAGTTTGATTTATATGTGTCTTGGCATATTTCTCCTTGGATTTATCCTGTATGGGACTTTCTGTGCTTCCTGGATTTGATTGACTATTTCCTTTCCCATATTAGGGAAGTTTTTAACTATAATTTCTTCAAATATTTTCTCAGTCCATTTCTCTTTCTCTTCTTCTTCTCTGACCCCTATAATTTGAATGTTGGTGAGTTTAATATTGTCCCAGAGGTCTCTGAGACTGTCCTCCATTTTTTTCATTATTTTTCTTTATTCTGCTCTGCAGTAGTTATTTCCACTATTTTATCTTCCAGGTCACTTATCCGTTCTTCTGCCTCTGTTATTCTGCTATTGATTCCTTCTAGAGAATTTTAAATTTCATTTATTGTATTGTTCATCATTGTTTGTTTGCTCTTTAGTTCTTCTAGGTCCTTGTTAAGTGTTCCTTGTATTTTCTCCATTCTATTCCAAGATTTTGGATCATCTTAGTATCATTACTCTGAATTCTTTTTCAGGTAGACTGCCTATTTCCTCTTCATTTGTTTGGTCTCTTGGGCTTTTACCTTGCTCCTTCATCTGCTGCATATTTCTCTGTCTTCTCATTTTGCTTAACTTACCGTGTTTGCAGTTTCCTTTTCGCAGGCTGCAAGTTCTTAGTTCCCATTGTTTTTGGTGTCTACCGCCATTGGGTAAGGTTGGTTCCATGGGTTGTGTAGGCTTCCTTGTGGAGGGGACTGGTGCATGTGTTCTGATGGATGAGGCTGGATCTTGTCTTTCTGGTGGGCAGGACTGCGTCCAGTGATGTGTTTGGGGGTGTCTGTGAACTTATTATGATTTTAGGCAGCCTCTCTGCTAATGAGCGGGGTTGTGTTCCTGTCTTGCTGGTTGTTTGGCATGGAGTGTCCAGCACTGTAGCTTGCTGGTCGTTGAGTGGAGCTGGGTCTTTGTGTTGAGATTGAGATCTCTGGGAGAGCTCTCACCGATTGATATTATGAGGGGCTGCAATGTCTCTGGTGGACCAATGTCCTGAACTTGGCTCTCCCACTTCAGAGGCTCAGATATGACACCCAATCGGTGCACCAAGACCCTGTCAGCAACACGGCCAGGTATGTGGGGAGTTTCTTGCCTTTTGGGAAGTCTGAGGTCTTCTCCCAGTGTTCAGTAGGTGTTCTGTAGTTGTTGCACATGTAGATGTATTTTTCATGTATTTGTGGGGAGGAAGGTGATCCCCACATCTTACTCATTCAGCATCTTGAAGCTTATTTTTTGGTTAACTTTTTGATTGAAGTATAACCTATCAATATATACTGTGTAAAATGCACAGAAGGTGTATAGTTGATAAAGTTTTATAAAGTGAGCACATGAACACACCCTCATGGCCATACCCAGATCAAGATGCAGGCACAATTGCTTCCTGGTTGTTAAGGTGCACTGATCTTCAGAAAGCTCTGTCCAAACTCTCCTAAGACATTTCCAGCCTAGAACCTGCCTCTGCCTTCAACTCTGCAGAGACATTCACATGAAGACCTGGAGAGCCAATCACTAAACAAAAGCTTAGACAAGTCACTTATCTAAATCATAGGATATGTGAGGATTTTTTATTCCTATTTAAAGGGTGGGAAATACACAATTCAAATTAAGATTGTCTTAAAGGTAAAAGTAGTAATGTATAATTCATTCAAATGAAGACTTTGTGTTTATGATAACCCTACGCCTCCACTCTACAACCAAAAGCACATACCCCCAATCAGCCCTACTGCCCAGTTTCTATTCTCATAACTCCTCCTGGTCCCTGAAAACTGTCTCTCCATTATCCCAAGATGAGACATATCGCTTCCTCTCACAGCTTTGAACCAAAGTATCATGTGTTCCCTGTTCCTTTCCTTTCCCCAATTGTCCCATCACTTCCAGAATGTGATCTTAATATCAGCAGTACTCACAAGACCTGACCAGCCCTTTTTAGTGGGGTTAAGGACTTATATCCTCCTTTCTATGGTGACCCTGCCTTTGAGACTTCATCACACCCAACACCCAGTCCCCAACTCAGTTACCCACCACTCTGGAGTTTTCTCTATTTGACTTCCTCTGGTAGTCCACATTTCTTTCACTGAAAAGAAAGGGGTCTTTGCTCCTCCTTCAGGAGGAGCAGGAAGATTGACACAAGATCAAATATGAACAACGTAGAGTCATGGTGAGGAGTATCGTCATTTTCAAAGACATCCCACGGGGAGCCCTCTTCCCATATAGATTCTCTATCACCCTGCTTTTTCCCTGGACCCTCCAGCTTCCCTTGGCCTCTGCCCAGCAACCAAACACTGTAACTCCTCCAGAGACTGGTTTTTTGTTTGTACTCTACCCCCTGGAGTGTTCCAAATTGCAGGAACAGGAAGGTGCTTAGTGGATGAAAAGTCTTTGTTTCTTCAAGTCCTCAGGGGATACCTAAGAGTTAGAAGAATATAGCATGCATTCTGAAAAGAAAACAAAAGGCCCAAGATTAGTTAGATTTGTGAAACCCTGTTATATGCCAAGCACTCTGCTAAACACTTTTCAAAGGTGATCTCATTCAATTCTCACAATCCTTTGAGGTAAGCTACCATTATCACATCTACATTTTACAGATGAAATTGAGGTGCATAGAAGGTCACAAAGATAGTAAACCAGTCATGATTCAAATTCTAGCACTTATATTTCATTTCACTTTGTTGTCACACTGATAGTATACTTAATCTCCCAACTCTGCTTCTCTGTTCATTTCCTCCATTCTGCCTGAGAACTCATGTAGGGCTTCTCCTAGCAGTGTGCTATAAAATGTTATTTGAACAGAGAATGGAAATAGAGTATAAGGGAGGCCAAGGAAGATAAGCTTTTCAAACTGGGGGAAGAGCATGGACCTCAGCACAAAGTTATGAAAAGACAAAATATTCTCCAAACAGAAGATAAATCAGAGAAGGTAGAATGCAGGGTACTTGAAAGAGAATGCAAATAAATGAGGCTAGAGAGGTGCATGGGCCATATTTTAGAGGTCCTGACTTCTGCCTGGGTATCACCATGGGGCAGGAATAAAGCTGAGAGAAAGAAGCCAACATGTGCAAGATATAAAGGCTTTTAGTGGCAAAAGATATAGAGGGCTTCCGTGGTGGTGCAGTGGTTGAGAGTCTGCCTGCTAATGCAGGGAACACGGGTTTGTGCCCCGGTCCGGGAAGATCCCACATGCCACGGAGTGGCTGGGATGGAAATATAAAAAATCAGGAGACAATGCTGCATGCTCCCAGTTCCCCGATTCCTCAGCAGAGACATAGTTATTAGTGATGTGAATGGTGAGAGGCATTCTGCTGCCTTTTGAAGGGGTATGGAGCTGCTTCATGCCTTCCTCAGCCAATACATTTCTAATGACCGGGAGGTAGTCTAGGTTCAATGTACTATGCTTAGCCTCCATTAGAAGGTCCATTCTTCAAGCCTGAAAGAGAAATAGTCCCCAAAACTGCTGTACTGTGCTCTGCCCCAAGGTAGACAAGGAGACATTCAGAAATAAACCAAAGATCTATCCTTAGGAACATGCCATCCAAGTTTATTAACTTGTTATTTACATTAGTTGATATAGAACCTCAGTTCCCAAGACCCCTGCCCAAAATATTACTGAGATTTCTCAGGAGTTACCTGTAGTAGGTATCTGATATTCATACTCATTTGTAATCCCCTCCTTGCCTTGAGTGTGGACTCAACTTAGTGACTTGTCTCTAATGAGTAGAAAGCTGCAAAAGTGATGGGATTTCACTTTGGAGAGTAAGTTACCAACAGACTGTGACTTCCAACTTGCTCACTCTGTTTTGCTGTCTTTCTCACTCTTTCTGAAGTTCTGGGGTAAGCCAGCTGCCATGTTATGAGCTGCCCTGTGGAGAGATCCAAATGGCAAGGAAATTATATATCTGAGTGAGCCTGGAAGTGCATCTTCTGAGGCTTGCCACCAGCCATGTGAATGAGCTGGGAAGCAAATCCTCCTCCAAGTGAATCTTCAGATGACTAAGTTCTGGTCAACACCTTCATTGCAACCTGTAAGGCAACCTGAGCCAGAGGCACCTAATTAAGCCACATCCAGATTTCTGACCACCCCTCCCCCATCAGAAACTGTGAGATAATAAATGTTGTCTAAGCTGCTGAATTCGGGCTAATTTGTTTCACAGGAAATATAACTAATACAGTAGATAACCACATATCTATAGTTTCACATTTACTGCAAGAGGAAAGTTAATGCCACCACCACTGGCCATTTTTGCTCTTGAGGGCAGTTAATTGATCATGACCATCCTGGACCTCTCGGTCGCAAAATTGCATGATAATGTGTGGGGAAGATGACTTTTCCTGCTGTTAGTGATCTGATAGTTCTGTTCCACTAAAAACTGAGAGGCAGATCTCAAGGTAGTTTGCTTGTGACATGGTATGTCTGAGTTTATTTACAAACCTCTGTGCCTGGGACCCTGGAGGAACAGACAGGGGCCAGATGCAATTAACCTCCTTCAGGCTCTCTACCTAAATTACCTCTCACATTCAACATACCTGGCTTCTATTCCTCTTAGGAGATATTATCTGTCTAGATGATCTTCAGTGCCACTCTGCAGGCAACAACCAGACTACTTTTGGAATATTTGACTATTTAAATCTTTGACTCAGGATCTGCTTCTGAGAAAACTCAGCCTAAGGAAGTGGATGCTCTTGCCTTATTCCTGATCTTCATGGTAATGGTTTACTCTTTCTCCCTTAAGTAAGATGCATTTAGGAATGAAGTACACATATCAATTACAATCAGTTCTTATTCGAGTGCTTTATGAACAGTAAGTGGCAAGAGTCTTTTTACCGTCTCTGGAAAGAAGCCTGTTGTGCTGTGTTTTCCTTTTATCGATTAATGTGGTGATTTAAATTAAAGGATTTCCCATAATTGAACCACACTTACTTTCATTGAATAATCCCACTTGGTCATGGTGGATTACTTTCATAATGTGTTTGGATCTGTTTGCTGATATTTTAATTAGTATTTTTGTATCAGTACTTATGAGGAAGTTCATCCCTAGTTTCCCTTTTCTGCACAGTCTGTCTCAGGTTCAACCATCGATGTAACTCTTCCTATGTACAGGAAAAATGGATGTCTTTCTTCTTTTCTTGCAAATCTCTTTTGTTTTCTGACTCTCCTGTGAAATCATCTTAACCTATTGTTTTTTAGAGTAGTTCTTAGCTTTATTCCTTCAGTGCAAATTTGTACTTTCTACCTCTACTGAGGTCAATTTTGACCAAAGGTATTGCATTCTATTTTACTGTATTGTACTGTATTTTACTGTACCAATTTCACCCAGGTTTTCCAACTTATTTGCATAGAATTGTATAATCTCTAATCATTTTTTATTTTATCAGTTTCAGTGATTACTTCTTCTTGTTCTTTTTTTTTTCTCATACTTTAATGAAGTATAGTTGATATACAGTGTTGTGTTAGTTTCAGGTGTCCAGCAAAGCAGTTCATTTATATATATATTTACATTCTTTTTCAGATTCTTTTTCATTATAGGTTTTTACAAGATATTAAATATACTTCTTTATATTATACAGTAGTTACTTGTTATTTATCTATTTTATATATAGTAGTGTGTATCTGTTAACCCCAAACTCCTAATTTATCCCTCCGCACCCCTGTCCCCTTTGGTAACTAAGTTTGTTTTGTATGTCTTTGTAAATTAGTTCATTTGTATCATATTTTATATTCCATATATAAGTGATATCATATGGTATTTGTTTTTATCTTTCTGGCTTACTTAATTTTCTATGATAATCTCTAGGTCCACCCATGTTGCTACCATGGCAATATTTCATTATTTTTATGGCTGAGTAATATTCCATTGTATATATATATACTACATCTTCTTTATCCATTCATCTGTCAATGACATTTAGGTTGCTTCTATGTCTTAGCTATTGTAAATAGTGCTGATATGAACATTGGAGTACTTGTATCTTTTCAAAACAGACTTTTCTCCGGATATATGACCAGGAGTGGGATTGCTGGATCATATGGCAACTCTATTTTTGGTTTTTGAAGGAACCTCTATGCTATTTTCCATAGTGGCTGTATCAATTTACATTCCCACCAACAGTGCAGGAGGGTTCATTTTTCTCCAACCCTTTCCAGCATTTATTATTTGTAGACTTTTTGATAATGGCAATTCTGGCCAGTGTGAGGTGATACCTCATTGTAGTTTTGATTTGCATTTCTCTAATAATTAGCAGTGTTGAAAATCTTTTCATGTGCCTGTTGGCCATCTGTATATCTTCTTTGCAAAAATGTCTATTTAGGTCTTCTTCCCATTTTTGCTTGGGTTGTTGTTGTTTTTTAGTTATTGAGCTGTAAGAGCTGTTTGTATATTTTGCAAATTAACCCCTTGTCAGTCGCATTGTTTGCAAATATATTCTGCCAGTCTGTAGGTTTTCTTTTCATTTTGTTTGTGGTTGCCTTTGCTATACAAATCCTTTAAGTTTAATTAGGTTCCATTTTTTATTTTTGCTTTTATATCCATTACTCTAGGAAATGGATCCATAAAAAGTGTTGCTGCGATTTTATGTCAAAGACTGTTCTGCCTATGTTTTCCTCTAGGAGTTTTATAGTAGCCAGGTTTACATTTACATCTTTAATCCACTTTGAGTTTATTTTTGTTTATGCTGTTAGAGAATGTTCTAATTTCATTCTTTTATATGTAGCTGTCCAGTTTTCCCATCACCATGTATTGAAGACACTGTCTCTTCTCCATTGTATAGTATTGTCTCCTTTGTTGTAGATTAATTGCCCATTTAAGTATGGGTTTATTCTTGGGCTCTCAATTTTGTTCTATGATCTATGTGTCTGTTTTTGTGCCAGTACCATAACCTTTTGATTACTGTAGCTTTGTAGTATATTCTGAAGTCATGGAGCCTGATTCCTCCAGCTTAGTTTTTCTTTCTCAAGATTGTTTTGGCTATCTGGGGTCTTTTGTTTCCCTACAAAATTAAATTTTTTTGTTCTAGTTATGTGAAAAATACCGTTGGTAATTTGATAGGGATTGCATTGAATCTGTAATTGTCTTGGGTAGTATGGTCATTTTAATAATATTGTTTCTTCCAATCCAAGAACATGATATATCTTTCCATCTGTTTATGTCATCTTCAGTTTCTTTCAGCAGCATTTTATGGTTTTTGGAGCACAGGTCTTTTGCCTTCTCTGATAGGTTTATTCCTAGATATTTTATTCTTTTTGATGTGATGGTAAATGGGATTGTTTTCTTAATTTCTCTTTCTGATATTTGGATGTTAGTGTATAGAAGTGCAACTGACTTCTGTATATTGATTTTGTATCCTGCAACATTACCAAATTCATTGATGAGCTCTAATAAACACTCTTTCTTGTTCCAGTTTTTAGAGGGAATGCTTTCAGCTTTTCACCACTGTGTATGGTGTTAGCTGTGGGTGTCATATATGACCTTTATTATGTTGAGGTACGTTCCCTCTTTGCCCACTTTCTGGAGAGTTTTTATCATAAATGGATGTTGAATTTTATCAATCTTTTTCTGTATCTATTGAGATGATCATTGGTTTTTATCTTTCAATTTGTTAATGGGGTGTATCACATTGATTGATTTGTGGATACTGAAAAACCCCTTCATCCCTGGGATAAATCCCACTTGATCATAGTGTATGATCCTTTTAAAGCATTGTTGGACTCAGTTTGCTAGTATTTTGTTGAGGATTTTTTCTTCTGTGTTCATCACTGATATTGGTCTGTAATTTTCTTTGTGTGTGTGTGATTTTTTTTTTTTTTTTTTTTTTGTGGTACGCAGGCCTCTCACTGTTGTGGCCACTCCCATTGTGGAGTACAGGCTCCGGACTTGCAGGCTTAATGGCCATGGCTCATGAGCCCAGCTGCTCTGCGACATGTGAGATCATCCTGGACCGGAGCACGAACCTGTGTCCCCTGCATCAGCAGGCAGACTCTCAACCACTGTGCCACCAGGGAAGCCCAGTGTGTGTGATATCTTTGTCTGGTTTTGGTGTCAGGGTGATGCTGACCACATAGAATGAGTTTCGAAGTGTTCCTTCCTCTGCAATTTTTGGGAATATTGTGAGAAGGATAGGTGTTAACTCTTCTTTTAATGTTTGGTATAATTCACCTGTGAAGCTATCTGTTCCTGGACTTGGGTTTGTTGGGAGGTTTTAAATTCCTGATTCAATTTCAGTACTGGTAATTTGTCTGTTCATGCTTTCTATTTCTTCCTGAGTCAGTCTTGGGAGATTGTACCATTCTAAGAATTTGTCCATTTCTTCTAGGTTGTCATTTTACTGGCATATAGTTGCTTGTAGTAGTTTCTTATGATCCTTTGTATTTCTGTAGTGTTGGCTTAACTTCTCCTTTTTCATTTCTGATTTTATTGATTTGGGACCTCTCCCTTTTTTCCTTGATGCATCTAGCTAAAGGGTTATCAATTTTGTTTATCTTTTCAAAGAATCAACTTTTAGTTTTGTTGATCTTTTTTTTTGTCTTCATTTCATTTATTTCTGCTCTGGTTGTTATGATTTCTTTCCTTCTACTAACAGTGGGTTTTGTTTGTTCTTTTTCTAGGGCTTTAGGTGTAAGGTTAGGTTGTTTATTTGAGATTTTTCTTGTTTCTAGATGTAAGTTTGTTATCACCATAAACTTCCCTTTTAGAACTGCTTTTGCTGCATCCCATAGGTTTTGGATGGTTGTGTTTTCATCTTCATTTGTCTCTACGTATATTTTAATTTCCTCTTTGATTTCTTCAGTGATCCATAGGTTGTTTTGTACCATATTGTTTAGCCTCCATGTGTTTGTGTTTTTTGTAATTTTTTTCTTGTAGTTGATTTCTAGTCTCATAGTGTTGTGGTCAAAAAGGTGCTTGATATTATTTTGGTTTTCTTAAATTTACTGAGGCTTTATGGTCTAGCATGTGATCTATCCTGGAGAATGCTCCATGTACACTTGAAAAGAATATGTATTCTGCTGCCTTTGGATGGAATGATGTGTATGTGTGTATGTATATATATATATATATATATATATAACATTTAGTATGTTTACATTTAAGGTAATTATCAATATGTATGTTCTTATTGCCATTTTGTTGTTTCGTATTTGTTTGTAATAGGTCTTTTTTCCCCCTTTCTTCTTTTGTTCTGTTGTGATTTGAAGACTATCTTTAGTGTTATGTTTGGATTCCTTTTTATTTTTTGTGTGTAGATCTATTATAGATTTTTGGTTTGCTGTTACCATCAAGTTATTATATTGTAGTATACGCACACACACACACACACATAATGTGATTGTCTGAAGTTGCTGATGTCTTAATTTCAAATGCATTTTAAAAACCCTGCATTTGTACTCTCCTACCTTCACAATTATTATTTTTGATATCATATTTTACATCTAATTTTTTGTGTATCCCTTAGTTGCTTGTTGTACATGTAGAAAAGTTTACTATTGGGTGGGCCAAAATGTTCATTCATTTTTTTCTGTAAGATGGCTCTAGTAGGACTTAGTTGTCTTTAACTTCATTTGAAACAATTTTGTTAGATTGTACGTAACAGCTGTCATATCAGTGTGCATTTAAAACAAGACTTAGCAGGCTTCTCTAGTGGTGCCGTGGGTAAGCATCCACCTGCCAGTGCAGAGGACACGGGTTCGAGCCCTGGTCCGGGAAAATTCCACATGCCACGGAGCAACTAATCCCGTGCGCCACAACTACTGAGCCTGCGCTCTAGAGCCCAGAAGCCACAACTACTGAAGCCCGCGTGCCTAGAGCCCATGCTTCACAACAAGAGAAGCCACCGCAATGAAAAGCCTGTGCACCGATACGAAGAGTAGCCCCCACTCGCCGCAAGTAGAGAAAGTCCGCACAGCAACGAAGACCCAATGCAGCCAAAAATAAATAAATTAATTAAATAAATCTATATTAAGAAAAAGACATCAGGGCTTCCCTGGTGGTGCAGTGGTTGAGAGTCCGCCTGCCAATGCAGGGGACGCGGGTTCATGCCCTGGTCTGGGAAGACCCCACATGCCGTGGAGCGGCTGGACCCGTGGGCCATGGCCACTGAGCCTGTGCATCCAGAGCCTGTGCTCCGCAATGGGAGAGTCCACAACAGTGAGAGGCCCACGTACCGCAAAAAAAAGAAAAAAGACATCAAAATTGGTGAATTTTTGTGTAGCTATTTTAATATTGATGATGGAAGAAAAACGACATTTTCAGCATATTATGCTTTATTAGTTCAAGAAAGGTACTAACGCAACTGAAACGCAAAAAAAGATTTGTGCAGTGTATGGAGAAGGTGCTGAGACTGATTGAACGTGTCAAAGGTGGTTTGCGAAGTTTTGTGCTGGAGATTTCTCACTAGACGATGCTCCGTGTTGGGTAGCCCAGTTGAAGTGGATAGCAATCAAATTCAAACAATAATTGAGAACAATCAACGTTATACTACATGGGAGATAGCCAACGTACTCAAAATATCCAAAGCAAGCGCTGAAAATCATTTGCACCAGCTTGGTTATGTTCATTGCTTTGATGTTTGGGTTCCACATAAGTTAAGTGAAAAAACTTTCTTGACCATATTTCCGCGTGTGATTCTCTAATGAATCGTAGTGAAAATGTTCCGTTTTTAAAACAAATTGTGACAGTGATGAAAAGTGGATACTGTGCAACAATGTGGAATGGAAGAGATCATGAGGCAAGTGAAATGAACCACCACCAACCACACCAAAGTTCGGTCTTCATCCTAAGAAGGTTATGTTGTATAAGTGGTGGGATTGGAAGGGAGTCCTCTATTATGAGCTCCTTCTGGGAAACCACATGATTAATTCCAACAAGTACTGCTCCCAATTATGCCAAATGAAAGTGGCCCTCGACAAAAAGCGTCCAAAATTAGTCAACAGATTAAACATAATCTTCCATCAGGATAATGCAAGACTGTATGTTTCTTTCTTTTATTTTCTTAACATTTTTATTGGAGTATAATTGCTTTACAATGGTGTGTTAGTTTCTGCTTTATAACAAAGTGAATCAGTCATATATATACATATATCCCCATATCTCTTCCTTCTTGCATCTCCCTCCCTCCCACCCTCCCTATCCCACCCTTCTATATGGTCACAAAGCACCGAGCTGATCTCCCTGTGCTATGCGACTGCTTCCCACTAGCTATCTCTTTTACATTTGGTAGTGTATATATGTCCATATATACTCTACCGCTCTCTCACTTTGTCCCAGCTTTGACCAGGCAAAAACTGTTACAGCTTGGCTGGGAAGTTCTGATTCATCTGCCGTACTCACCAGACATCGCATCTTTGGATTTACATTTATTTCAGTCTTTACAAAATTCTCTTAGTGGAAAAAATTTCAATTTCCTGGAAGACTGTGAAAGGCACCTGGAACAGTTCTTTGCTCAAAAAGATAAAAAGTTTTGGGAAGATGGAATGATGAAGCTGCCTGAAAAATGGCAAAAGGTAGTGGAACAAAAGGGTGAATACGTTTTTCAATAAAGTTCTTGGTGAAAATGAAAAATGTGTCTTTTATTTTTGCTTAAAAAACTGAAGGCACTTTTTGGCCCACCCAATACTTTTCTCTTTTAACCTCCCTACTAGCTTTGTGTGTGGATGATTTTCTACCTTTACTGTATGTTTGCCATTACTGGTGAGCTTTTTCATTTTGTAAATTTCTTTTTGTAATTTTCTAGTTGTGGCCTTTCCTTTTTCACCTAGAGAAATTCCTTTAACATTTGTTGTAAAGCTGGCTTGGTGGTGCTAAATTCTTTTAGCCTTTGCTTGTCTGAAAAGCTTTTGATATCTCCATAAAATCTGAATAAGAGCCTAGATAAAACAAAAACAATCAGTTAAGTTTCTTAAGCTTCTACTCTAGAATGTTCTTTTTTTGCAGGCAGGTCTTGTGTCTTTCTGGTTTCTCCCTTTTCCCACAGTGAAATTTCTGGTGTGTAGTAGAAAGTTAAATATTTGTTGTGCGTATTTGTTGAACACAGCTGTTGACTATGTTCAACAAGTACTAATGTTTCATTAATTCTCTAAATGTAATCAGAAAGAAGTAAGAAATGGTCTTTCAAAAATGAAAGAAGCTGAAGGTAGAAATACTATTTGACTATCCATGGGCACTAATTCTATCCCTGAATGCCTTTTTGACATTGAGTTTGCTTCAAGAAGCCAGAGAACCTGATGCTTGTAAACATTCTCTTAAAGGATACACATAAAATTAGCATTTCTTGCTTTTTAGATTTTACTTGAGTAGCGACATAATTTCCCAATGTAAAAGGTCAGGTGAGGGGGTGGTGGGGGAGGGCTTGATTGGGAGTTTGGGACTAGCAGATGCAAACTATTATATATAGAATGGATAAAAAAAACAAGGTCCTATTGTATAGCACAGGGAACTATATTCAATAGCCTGTAATAAACCATAATGAAAAGAACAAAATTTTTTCGATAAAATTAAATGCTATGGAAAAAAAACTGGTCAGGTGCAACAAGTTTTGAGCTTCCAGACGCAGGGGGATTCTAAGTGTCCCTGGCAGCTGTGACCACCCCCTTCAAGTAGGAACCCTTCTGAAGTATGATGTATCTACGTCTCCTCTGGATAGACACCTAAGCTCTGATAAGTTTCTGCATCCTAGGGAAAAAATTATGGATTTAAAATACCCTGATAGTAAGCACATATGAGAGCTCTTTTTTTCCAATCTGTGACCTGCCAGGAATGCGTTGAAAAATGAATTGCATTAATAAGTTACCTAACGTTAACCTCTCTTTGCAGTTTTTGGTTAGAACCGCTTGGTTATTTATGTGTTATTATGATGCTCCTTTGGCTTTGATTTGCTGATTTTAATTTTGGGAAGATTTTTTATCCTTTGTCATAAGTGAATAGTGTGTAATTTTGTTTGTTTCTTTTCTATACTATTGTTATTCTAATTTGACTTCAGGATGATGTTACCTCCATATTGTGAAGCTTTCTATATTTAACATATTGTACAATAAGCCCCCATTTGGATTTCCATCAAGGTTTTTCCATAGCAATTACCTCCTTCCCCATATGCCTTTCTCTATACTTAGTAGAGTTTTTGCTACATAGGAGATACTTGAGTGCCCACTTGTTATTTATTGATTTACTAATTCATTGAACTGGTAATTCTGCAATGCTGTTGTTGAGTTGCTTGCCTTTCCTTTTATCTCTTGGAAATTAGATAATCTTAAAAAAATAAACAAAACAGTGCTTCTAGGTAACTTTAGGATGAGTATAATGTAAAACCTTTATTCTGTAGCTAGGGAAATAGAAGTGACCTATGGGGGAGAAGGGCTTTTCTTGACATATCAAAGAAATGCCTCAACTTTGGTCCCCCAAATCTGTAATTGTGCTTATGTTCTATGAAACCCTCCTTTCAGGATTTTCTGTATGCTGTGTGAATCCTAGCTCCTCTATAATTTTCGGAAGTCTCTATTCTAAGTCTATTCTGTCACTCATGTCGCACTTCAAGTCAGCTGATTCTGTTCAGTAATGAACTGCTGAGAAGTAGCATGGACAATAACAGAGTGTAGTAATCTTCAAAAAAGTCATGTTCTTGAATCTGGGCTTGGTCACTTATTAATTGCTTAGTTTTGAGTAGGTTATTTAATATCTAAAAGGCTCAGTTCCTCAAATATAAAAGAGCTCTGAAAATAGCTACCTCACAGTGATTAAATAAAATGGTAAATTGTAAAGCACTTAGCACATGGCCCTACTTGTAATTAGTTCTCTATAAATCAGCTGGGTATATTGTTCTGGAGGTGATGAGGGAGGTCTGGATGCGAGTTAAAGATTTGATAATCAACTTCAGTTTGCACCAAGATGGTAACTGAATTCATGAATAATGAAGGCAGTGGTTAACAACCTTGGCTGCACAAATCACCCAGAGAACTTTGCAAAAGCTAGAGTTGGTGTTTTAAAAAGCAACACAGCCCCACAAGATTCTGACTGAACTGGCATGGAGCAGTGGTTCTCCAACTTCAGCATGCATTGGAATCACCTGGAAGGCTTGGTAAACCACAGATTGTTGACCTCTATCCCAAGGGTTTCTGATTCAGAAGATTAATAATTTGCATTTCCAATACGTCTCAGGTGATGCTGCTGGTGCAGCTGCTGCAGAGACGATTCATAAACGTGAATGTTCTCCTGGCAGCATAAGCACTCTTCTACTAATGTGTCAGAGTAAAAATAATAACTGCACTCCAGCTGTCCTCATTAGAGAGTTCACCAATTTTCCTAAGCTCAAAGCTGAGGATGAGGATGTACTGATGAGAAAAACTAAGACATGAAAAGTGGGTTTTGATATCAGGTACAGCTATCTAGAGGGAGAGTGTGAGACGATGAAGTGACTGAATGGCTACTAGTCACAGTCTTGTTTTGCCCAAACCTGTTTCTGGAGGGAGACGGTTGGGCTGTAAGAAGAGACCCTAAAAAGGAGGGAGTTCGCAGTGGTTTCTGCTCACACAGAAAGTGATACGACTTGTGTCTTCTTCTGTAATAATTAAGGAAATATTTATTGTTTCTCAGGTGGAGTGGTGTAATATCACTATTTACTAAGTTTATTTTCTTTACTATCAAGTTTAAGATTCTAGCCCATTTCTGACAGTTGCGACTTTTTTTCTTGTTGAAGAGTGAATTACCATAAGTACTTACAGGTGGACATACTTTAAGGTCTCCCTCCCAATTAAAAAAAAAGTAAGCACCAGTCCTCAGCTGCCACTTTACTTCTGGTTTAACAGATTCAGGAAGCTCATTGGTTCCAGCCTGACCAATCATGTCCGCCCTCCAACTCTGACCAATTAGGTTCACTTAACTGCTGCTTAAGTGAGATTCTGCAGCTTGCCAGCTCTTTCTGCAGACTGGAGCGAAACGAGGGTTGATCATAAGTACTAGAGGTGAGAGCCTGGAGATTTTCAAATTTAGGTTCTATTTTCTGTTAATTCTTTTTGTTGTTCTTAATAAACTTTATTTTTTAGAGCAGTTTTAGATTCACAACAAAATTGAGCAGGAGGTATAGAGAGTTCCAAATACATACAACTTCTATGCTCTGCACATTCCTCACCAGAATCCTACACTTGTTAACAATCAATGAATCTTTGCTGACACATCATCACCCAAAATCCATAATTTACATTAGGGTTTACTCTTGTTATACATTTTATGAGTTTTGATAAATATAAACTGACATGTATCCACCATTGTAGTATCATAAAGAATTGTTTCACTGTCCAAAATTCCCTTGTGCTCTGCCTATTCATCTTTCCCTCTGGGAGACACTCGTGTTCATTTAGATTCTGATTCCATTTCATGGAATTTTGGAGGCAAGACCCAAGGCTAGGGAATGACTTGTACTGAGGGGATAGACTATACTATCCATGATGTCCTCATATTCGTGCTGTTTAGATGTCCCTCTTTTTCTTTCAAGCTCTTGACTTGGCGTTTATGTCTTCATAGAAACAGGTGGTTCCTCTTGTGTACTTCCTTGGCCCCTAACTGTTAAAGTCTTTGAAATTATTTAATTTTGTCAGAAGTAGTCTTTCTTTTATAACCCTAGGATTTTCAATTAGAGTTAATCATAACGGTACTGCTGAAATCACGATCTGCAGCTTTCTTATGGGACACCAGACTTGAGAGTTCCCTTCCATAATTCATGTCCAAACTACAGACCTTTAACTTCAAGAATCTGTACTTCAGAACCTATTTTCTGGTAGGGTTTGCTCATGTTCCTCAGCCTGCAGTTGAGACTCATTAACCTCATAATTGAGTTGAGAAACAAGATCCCTGTAAAGTATATGGGTTGGAGGATGGAATTGGGCCAGTAAATGGGATTATGACACTGATTCCAGAAGTTTTCCTTCCTCCCTGATACTGCTTGTGTCCTCAGAGAGTGAAAGAATCCCGTTACAGGAGAAGCCATGAAATGCACTGGGACCCTGTTGATAGGTGAAATCTAAGTGCACTTCCTAAAGGACTCATTTGTATGTTGCTTAAAGGGAATTCAAAGTTTTCCTTAGTGCATGAGTAGTTATTTCTGACTGAGGGCTGAGATAGCATGTTAAGTCAGAAGCTCACAGATGCCGTTCATCGCTTACTAATACGACTAACCCAGCAGGATTAAATACCCTCACTTGTGGCTGGCTTCCTTTAGAAAGCTTATCTTCATCCATGTAGAATAATCTTATTGTGAGCCATCACAACATGAAGCAGAATATCTTAGGACCCTGTTTCCTATCAACTATTACAGAATTTTTAACTTAAAGATGTCATAAGGCAGACCAACAACCCACTAACAACCCTGGTTATGTGGTGAAAGTGGCAGCTGCCATATTGTGTGGGGGAGGTGGTCAAATCCTGGATCAAATAATGAGGAAGGAGTTTTCACCGGGGAAGATGAGAGCAGGGACAATTAAGGAGACCTGCGAGTTCAGGAGAAATGCCCCTTGCAGTAGGGTACCATAGGTGTTTGTAGCCTCGAGGACTCCCTTTCAGGAATGCAACACTGCTATAGTAGCAGGAGTTGCTGTTCAATCTAACACGTTATCTTTAGCAGCTGTTATCTAGACATAATATTAAATACCAGTGGAAAGCTTCCTAGTCCCTGTTTTGCTAACAGTATTGCCTTGTGCTTATTTTAGGACTCTTGTCCCACAGGAACTAGAGGTTGATGGTTCAGTGCTCTTCACAAGATTTGTGAGTCTGCATAACTGTTATTCTAATTGAAGACTATTCAGATCACTCGCGTGCTTTTTGTTTATGGTTACATGATGGCTCCTGAGCTGGGTTCAACTTGGGATGATGTTTTAAAGCAGTCTTAAACTTTCGCTGTCTGGTCTTGTGGAAGCTGTCCAGGTCAGAGCAGTGATAATTGCCAACCCTAAGAAAAGGACATGACAGGGTAATTGCATCTTCAGTTTCCTCATATTTCTGTGTTCTGTTGCTGAGGATTCCAAGCCCCCATGTGGGGTTTCTCCAGGGTTTGCATGTCCTATATTGGTATCAAGAATTCTTTTGAGTATATTTAGGTAGAAAGCAATCCTTTTTTGCAACAGTTGGGTCTGGACTCACTGCACATAAGTTTGGATGCGCACAGTAGGGTGCAAGCTATTACCTTGCTTCCTTTTTTCCTATAAACAGACTTCTGATTGGCCGCCTTACTCCATGGTCTTTATAGAGGTTGTGGCATCAACAGCCAGAAAAAGTGGGATGTGTGTAGGTGAGGGGTTAATGCAAACTCAGTACATGCCTTTTCCTTCTGGCTGCTGCTACTTAACAGTAGTTTCTTGGACAGCAAAGTTTGCAGTATCTCTCTTCTGCAATGACCACCAGTTAATGCATGTTCTTAAAGAATCACTATTGAACTTGACTGTCAAACAACAAGCCATAAACATTCATCCCTCTGATAAAGAACCTCTTATAAACAGTCACCTTTTCCACCAATGACTGCCTAACACTCAAAAAGGTTCTTTATTCATGCCCTTAAAGACAGTTTTCAGATTTATCCAGGTTCCTCTAAAACCTTGCATTTTGATAGTGTTGGGGTGAGTTAGGGTTAGCAGCTGAGAGAATCTGAGTGAGATACCAAGAAACTTAGTTAACATTCTACAACTAGGATACTGGGGCTTTGTATTGTCTAGCTGACAACTTGACTCAGCATCCTAACTAGTTTTGAGGAAATAAAACTTTAAACACAACATCCTGCCAACAGAACCACTCCACAAATGTACAAGAGAAGTTTTCAATAAGCATTAGCATGTGGTGCTCATGACAAGCAACTAGCCAAAGAGATTGCAAAGACAGAAATTTTGTCCATTTATATAGCAAAGTAGGTATCCCATTACATGCCTGTTATCAAGATAGATGATAAATAAGGACTGAAGAGCACCATTGGTTGCACAGTTTTCTTAAATTCACCTGGTAATTTGGATAGTCACCTGTGTTTAATAGCCTTTATCCAGAGGAAAAATTTCTCACATTTTCATATGTGAGGTAGATTGGCAACTTGGAGCCAAGCATTGGCTGAAATAAGGCTCCTACCCTCCTGCCACAGAAACTTGGAGATAGACTAGTACAATTCAATTTTAGATGGCTTAAAAAGCCAGGGAGAGCAGTACAGATAAGATGCCTATAGAAAGAGATGTGGTACACCCAAGTTAATACTCTTTACAAGACTTGATCTATTTTTGCAGCAGCTGAAATTAATTGAGCTCTGCCTTAAATGCAGAGCACAAAATCCATGTTTCTGTTTATCTAAATGTACATATTAGAAGTTAGTCATTTTTTACTTAAACAGCGTTCTGTGTAATCCCTTCATATAACTGATTTGAAGACTTCACCTCTATGTTGCCGTCGTTCATTCTGACTTGTCTGACTTTTCATTGTGTAAATACATAGTTTATGCATGCTCTTACTGAGTCTTGGAGTTTTAGGACTATGCTATTAAGTGCATCTGTGAACACTTTTACATGTCCATTGTTGTACATGTAAGCTTCTTGGTATACTTAGAGTGAAACTCAAACTATAAGGGTATACAAATGCTCAATTGTAGGAGACAGTTCGAAACCGTCATTCAAAGTCATTGCCTTGATTTACACCATAAAAAAAACTTAACCAGCACCCTCCCAACACTAATCATTATTTTTCAAAATCAAATGGTCTTCAATGATAATATCTCGATATATATTACTGATTGCTATTTATAATTTCTTGTGTGTTTAAAGGTTTTGTTTGAAACCATTTTCTTGTCCAATTTCTCTTAACATTAGGACATTTGATAGTTATTTAGATCTTTATAAGTCCTTTGTGTATGTGAATCTTTCCATTTATAATGTCTTATAATTTAAGGCACTTTTGAAAATTTAGTCCAATTTTCTACATTTCTTGGAGGAAACATATGTCTAAATTCTCATTTCCCCCAAGAACTAACTTATTCACCTATATTTCTATACCAAGAATTAAGGTTACTTTCACATTTAAATTCTTAATACATCTGGAATTCATTTTTGTTTATGGAGTAAGGTTGGGATCTAAAGAATTTCCATGTGGATAGTGATTTTTCCAGGTACACTAATTGAACAGGCCCTCCTGTCAGTAAGTTCTTACTGAGTTAAGATAAAAGTGGAATGCTGTGCACAAAGAGATGATTGTCCTGTTGACTGATCTCCTGGTCTGTGAGAAAAAGATGGACCTGTGGGTCTGTGGCATAGGTCCTGGATGTATATACTTGAAAAGGCAAAACTCCAGTGGAATATCAATGCAGGGATCTTTGTGTAAGGTGGAATGTAACTCATGTTAGCCTCATCCTTTGATCCTTTCTCATCTTCATTCACATCCCTGCAGGGATGAGAGTCCAGGAGGCTGCATAGTTATAGGACCTCCCAATGGGACTGAGGATGAAGGACTGTTCTATTTCCTTACCCATATACTTCTACAAAGCAAAGGCAATTTTGTGCCAAGTTAAATATTAGAGATCTTGACAAACTGCTTTTTAAAAAATGTATATGAAAAAGCAGTGGGATAAAACTATCCATGGCTCTCCTGAATAATCTGAACAAGGTAGAGTAAACATGTCCATAGTACATCTAGAGTTTATAACTCTATAAATATTAAGAAATTAAATATTGATGAAAGAATTGGCATATAAATCAATAGAACATAAATGAGCCCAGGTACATACTCATGTATATATAGAAATTTTTATATGACAAATATGCCAATGAAGATTAGGGCAAAATGACTTAATCCCTAAAGGATGTTAATGTAATTGATTATTTTTAATGGAAAAATCACAGAAATGAATTAACTTCTTAAACCAAATTAAAAAATCAGACATAAGTGGATTCAATCTTAAATGTGAAAAAGGGTAAATATTTTTATAAACTCAAAGTATGGAAAATCTCTTACATAAAATACGAAAAGCTCAATCCGGTGAAAAGATTTTTTTATGCAAATTAAGAAATGATCAGCAAGTGTGGAAAATGAGCTATAAACAAGAGGAAATTATTTGCCATATGTTTTAACTAAAAAAAGTCACATATTTAAAATATATAATAAAGACCGAGATATCAAGGGGACAAATAAAGAAGAAACACAAACAAATAAAAAATGAGTAAAAGAAATAAACAAGCATTTCATAGGAGACAAAACAAGAATAATTTATTAATATAAACTTGCTCAAATTCCTTAACAGACAGTGAAATTAAAATTAGAACCATAGTGAAAAATTATTTTGTATCCATTTGATACATAAATTTATAGTTTGATATAATTGATATATATTTGCATATATGGAAGATGTATTTTCTTAACTTAAAGTTAAAACACTTATACAGATATTAAAAACTACATAGGAGAGGACTAACTAACAAATTAAATATCAAAAAAACAGAGGATTTAGTCTTGGGCAGAATGAGAAACTCTGTGTCTAGCTGTTCCTCACATTAATGTGAAAAATGCAAGGATGCAGAAGATGGTACATACAGAATTCAAGTAATTTTTGCCGAATGAACTAGATATTTCCCAGAGAATTTTAAATGAGAGTGTCAGCTTAAGAAAAAGAAGAGAGGAATGAGGAGACAGTTAAAACTTCAGAAAATTGCCTGTTATTCCGTCTCACAATGGCAGTTTCTCAGATATCCATTTTAATATATATATAAGATATAAATTTAAACCTATCCTTTTGTTTTCATCATGGGATATAAACTTTCTCATAAGTATATATGTGCAAATTGTATGATGTGTATGGTTTTTTATATAGTACTATGTACTTGAATAATATAACTTTTATCTACCACTTATTTACTATTATTATTTTAATGGTAACTAGGATTTATTTTAATCAGGTATTTTAAGACATGAAGAGTAGAAATCACTGTCAGGAAGAAAGAAGTTTATTATGTTCAAGGTTTCTTGAAACAAGAGACATGGCACACCACACAGGGCCAAACAGGTAAGCGTCGGCCAGGTGGGCAGGCAGAAAGAGAGAAACTGTGTGCTGGAGCCTTTCTGTGGTTACGGCAGGAAACAGGGAAAGGCAGAAGTTTGTTATTGGTGAAGGCAAGAAATGAAGATATGTTTAAATGTGATTGGTTACTGTGAAATATTAATTGCATGAAAGGGGGAATAACACAGCCAGACCTAGAGTGGTAAACAAGGGTGACACTGGAATCAGGTCTATAAAGAATGCCAAATCACTAAATACAGAAAGTAGAAACATGGTTATTACAATTATGTTCAAGCAGAATCCAATTTCTTCCACTAAGAGTTAAAAATCCATTCTTATCTTCTAAAAATATTAATAAATAAATGAATAAATAAAAGGATAAAGAAAAAGAAAGTAAAGGAGTAATAAGCTATTTCTCTTTATGTATTTTGCTACTATTAATATTTGTCTTCTAAAACTCTAATTTTCTTTAGGTATATTGACTCTTCTATTTAGGTATATTGACCTTTTTGTTTTTCCTGAATGAGGAGTTAAAAACTGGGTCTCTGCAAAATTTACTATGCATTCACTTACTTCATAAAATGAACTCTTCATTAACTTCCTCCTCAATAGGACTGAGTTTAGAAACAAAGTCAATATAGGTCATTGAATATAAGCCATTAATAGGCCAATATCTCTGTACAATATTTAATGTGCATGCCACATAAAGGAGAATTTAACAAGCACCTCTACATGGAGGCTATTGACTTCTAGGGGAGAAAAAAATGTTCCTCAGAAGATGTTGTATGATTAAGTATAAACATTAGCACTGTGTGAGCAGAGAGAATAATGATCAGAATAAAACATCTTATCATGAAGGTAAATTAAATGATACAGCAAATATGATAATGAACTCAGTAAAATAGCTTTCTGTTTTAGTGTTATATTCAAGATTGTTTATTCCTTAAAAAAATACTAGGAATTTGGGATTAACATACATACACTACTATATATAAGATAGATAATCAACAAGGACCAACTGTATAGCACAGGGAGCTCTACTCAGTATTCTGTAATAACCTATATGGGAAAAGAATCTGAAAAAGAATGGTTATATGTATACGTATAACTGATTCACTTTGCTGTATACTTGAAACTAACACAGCATTGTAAATCAACTATACTCTAACATAAAATAAAAATTATAAATAATATGTAGAAAACTTCTATTTTACAAACTGTAATTATCAGAAATGTCCAATATCCTTTACTTCTTGGCTGGATGACTTTCCTCATGACTGATGTGCTGACCTCCCAGGCCCACACCAAGCTTGAACGTTTTCTTTCTACTGAGCTGCCTTCCAAAGCCTCTTAACTTTCTCTTGGTTTCATCTCTATTCTACATTCTCTGACTCTTATATTCTTAATGTTTCTCCAATGCTCTGAACTTCTTATCTCATTGGTCACTCATCTTATATTTTTTCTTAACACTCTCAGCAAGGACACTCTTGATCCTTTGCTTGTGTAGAGACTTTTTTTGAATGCCTCTCTGTTAACAAGCTTTAACTAAATGTCACATTGATCTGTTTTCATCTCACTATTTTCCTTCAAATCTCTTCTCATTCTTGAGGCTCTTTATACAACATGCTTTAATGTAGCTTCTCTCTTTCTAATCAGTGCCTCCCAAGGAGATTCATAGAGATAGGTAACATAACGGCCAAGGAGAGAAAGATAAACTGCTCTAAGGCCATATGAGATTGTTTTGGGTCTTGAATATATAAACAAGGAGGGTGATTTCATTCTCAGTAGGTAATGGGAGGCATAAAAGAAGATTCTATATTTCTTTGGCACTAATTAACAAATAGTGGAAAATAAATGAATAGTGGGTAAACATGACCAACACATTCCCAAAGGTCATCAAAATCATTATCATTATACACCCACTGTTTGTTAGCATAATCTGGGAAATCTCCCCTTGGATTCTTTAGTAACCAGAATCATACCCTTTATTATATGAGTTTATCTGATAATAACATTGAACATATTAGAACAACGAAGAGGTTGGGACTTAAGACAGGAATGAATTTAGTAAACATTTCAAAATACATCAGCTACAAAACTTGATGTATATGAGAATATGGAAGGAGTAGAGCCTACACAGAATGATGGCAAGATTGGGTGGCATGCTGGGATAAAAGTGATGAGCCCTGAGGAATTCCAAATGGAAGCTACAATGGTGGCATGCAGAAATATTAACATCTCATGTCTCAAATCATGTCACAATTCTCCAAAGTGTGTCAGACCACTTGGGCATGACCAGATAATCCTTTTCCAGGCTTTGACATAATTGAATAAATTCTTCTATATCGATACTTATGAAATATTCACATTATTTTCTAATATAGAATATCTCTACTAGATTATAAGAACTGTGCTTAATATTGTTAATATTTTTATTTCATATCATATGTTAAAAAATATTGAGCATCTATAAATCATTTGTAAGATATATTTATACATTGCCCAATGTCCTCCAAATTTTTACAGTGGCTACAAAAGTTGAGAAACGCGAATCAATAAATGTGACACATTACATTAATAGAATGACGAATAAAATCATATGATCATCAAAATTGATACAGAAAAGGCATTTGGCAAAATTCAACAACCTTTCATGATACAAACTTTCAACAAGCTGAATATAGAAGAAACATACCTCAACATAATAAAAGCTAGTCTACAGCTAACATCATATTCAGTTTTTAATTTTTATTTTATTTTATTTTTTTGAGGTACGCGGGCCTCTCACTGTTGTGGCCTCTCCCGTTGCGGAGCACAGGCTCTGGATGCGTAGGCTCAGCGGCCATGGCTCACGGGCCCAGCCGCTCCATGGCATGTGGGATCTTCCCGGACTGGGGCACGAATCCGTGTCTCCTGCATCGGCAGGCGGAGTCTCAACAACTGCGCCACCAGGGAAGCCCGAAACTTTTTTTTTATAGTATGTTAGAATGTGTATTTTTCTAAACATTTGCTAGTCCTTCCTAAGGGAAGAATATATACCTCTGTCCTATCACTGTCAGGCTTGGCTACGAGCCTCAAAATGAAGAAGGCATAAACAATCACCTTGTTGATATGAGGAATAGCTATATTGATCCCAGTGACTCGCTTTGCCAGACGAAAATAAAAAGTATTGTGCGTGTTACTTCTGCATATATGCTCTCACATTCACCTAATGCTTCATCCCAACATTCTCTGTTCCCTTTCAAAACATAGGAAGGATCCAGTTAGGGGCTGATTGATCAGGCAGGGTCTCAGTGTTATGCCAATGTGAAGCAGAGCCAAAGCACATCAATGACAAAAATGTAACATCAGAATTGTTCTTTAAGAAACTAAGATGTTGGGTTATTTGTTTATGAAGGATAACTAAGCCTATTCAAAATTATGTTAGTTATATGAACCAGATGTTTTTATTTCTATTTCCTCTGTTGCTAAAATTGTAGGTCTGAGAAATAATTTTATATTCCAAAATTAAATTTGGATATCAGTGCATGAGATAGAATGTCCTAAAAGAGGGACATTTTAAAATGTCCTTTTGGCAAAATTTTAAGTATTTGTTTGATGAGATGTTATGTACTGAATGTTTGTGGACCGTCCCCCCGCCAAATTCATATGATGAAATCCTAACTCCCAATGTGATGGTATTAGGAGGTAATTAGGTCATGAGAATGAAGCCCTCTTGAATAGGACTAGTGCCTTTATAAGAAGAGACATAGTGTTTGCTTCTTTTCTCTGTGTTTTTTACCATGTGAGGATACAATGAGAAAATGGCCGTTTGAAAACCAGAAAGAGGGCTCTCACCAGACACGACACCTGCTGGCACATTGATCTCAAATGTGAGCCTCCAGAACTGTGAGAAATAAATGTTTGTTGTTTAAGCTATCCTGTCGATGGTAATTTTCATAGCAGCCTGAACTAAGACAAAGATTTTAATCAATTAAAAAACAGAAGGAAACAAAACAGATATTGCTTGAATTAAAGATCATGAGTTCTAAGGACAGGTTTTGCTAAGCCAACTTAAAGGCATACCATAAGTGCCAAGTAAGTGGGATAACCTATTTTATAATCTTGGTGTCAGGAGAATGATAAACACAGAAAACATTGTAGATTTTAAACATATGTTAGCTTGAAAGGATTTCAGGTCTATTTTAATCTATAGATAAACTAAACCTCCCTGAAATTGGCTATTCTAGCGAAGAGGAGTCAGTAGCAGCTCTTGGATAACAACCCAAAAATCCAGACCTCCCCCCACCCCCCCATTTTAGCACACTTCCTACAGACTCATATGATTTCTATTGGACAGTAAAGATTGAAACACTACTCTGATATCATGGAATGGATTGGTTAAGGATATAAGCATCATTGACAATACTTGGATTTTACATATTGAAAAACTGACATCAAAAATATATATTTAATACTTATCATGTATGGTAGGTGGAATTACGTCCACTCCCCCACAAAAAGATGTCCACATCCCAATTCCCAGAGCCAGTAAACACATTGCCTTACACGGCGAAAAGGACTTTGTAGATGTGATTAAGGCAAGGGTTTTGCGATGCTGAGATTGTCCTGAATTATTGGTGGGCCCAATGTAATCACAAGAGTCCTTATAAATGAAAGAAGAAAGGAGGAGAGTCAGAATCAGAGGAGATGGGATGATGAAAGCTGACGTGGCATCAATACAACTGCAGGCTTTGAAGATGGAGGAAGATGCCATGAGCCGAGGAATGGAGGTAACCTTTAAACACTGAGAAACAGTCTTTCTCAGAAAACAAAACAGAAACAAAGAGATTCTCCCCTGGGTATTCCAGAAGGAATGTAGCCATGTGAACATCTTGATTTTAGCCTATGTGTTTCAGACTTCAACTGAAATGTAAAATAATAAATTTTTGTTTTAAGCCCTATTTGTGGTCATTTGTTACAATAAAATAGGAAAATAACAATAATAATACAATATAATAATACAAAATAATAATATCAACATTGATATAAACAAGAACTATCAGATGATTTTGTGAATTTCATAGACTTTAAGAAATAGGCACTGGTGATATTGTTAACGGGGCTTAATGTAATGTTGAAAGGAAGAAATCAATTGATTATCATAATTTGAGTGAGTTTGTTACGATGATATAGAATAATAGAGAGTTGAAAAATATACAGAGAACATGATGATCTGTAAGAAGTATGACAATATCCTGGACCATATTAAGACTAGTGTAAAAACTGTGTAGACCCTGCTATGGAAATTCAGGTACTTGTAATTCAACTGAGATTAAAACAGGCTATATAGGTTCTTGACTAGTAATATAATAAAACTCTGTGTGTGATTACATATGAAATTGTCCTATGCCCTTCACTGAAATATCATTTCACAGATTGGCATGTTAATACAGTTTGGCATAACAAACATAGAAAATATAAAGAGCATGTTGAAGTTGTGTGGATCCTAGTTTTAACTTTGTAGATGAGCAGCCTTGAGAACATTTCTTAATTTCTCTGCATCTCAATATTCTCAAAAATAAATTGTGAAAAATGATGCTCTCCTTATACAGAAGAGGTGTAAAAATTAGGTAAAACACCTGACGTGGTGTTTGACACATAGCAGCGCTTAACGAATGTCAGGTTTCTTTTCTCTCTGGGCCTCTTGCCCTGCATTAAAAATGCCAGCATAGCTAGTTTCCACAGTTATTGCTGCTTTCATATTTGGCACATATATCTGCAAAATATCTGTGAAAATTATTCGTTGTAAGTTCTAACCCCAGTTTCTATAAATGCAAATAATTTCAATTGACAGCAGAGTTCCAGTAAAATAAATTCTTGTTCAAGAGTATAATAATTGCTATAATCTATTTTTAACTGGAAGTTACACAGTGATATCACAACTAACTTGAGGAGGGAAATATTAATGAGGAAAATAATTTTGGGTCTAAGTTCTTCTTAGATGTAATAATTAAATAAGGTAAGAAAGGCAAAATCTCCTGGAAATGCTATGAGAGAGCAAAATGTGATTATTCTAATTAAGAAATCACAGTTGTTCATTAGGGGAAAATTCCACAAAAACTATTCTATCTCAGCACTTACAATGTTGATATTATGTTAACTATTTTTAATATTAAAATGATTGTGACAAAGATAAAAACTTAATTTTTGATGCTTGACTGTTGACAGCTTTCAAGACCCATGTCTCCCCCCTCCCTTTTACTTCACATCTGAGCAAATCTGTATGAAAGCCAGCGCTACCACTTAGCCAAAATAAAAATCAGTCACCACCTCCATCCCTCTTGTTTCACTCCAGACCTAACCTGTGCCCTTCTCTTTTGAAATGCCTTTTGCTGTTTACTATGTAAGTAATAACTTTTTTATTCATACCCATTGGTGCCTATGTGTCATTTGTCCTGACATCTGTATTAATCACTAGTCTGAGGGCTGCTCAGAGAAGCCAGATAAAACAACAAGTAATATGCCATCTGGGAAAATTATTTGTAATTTCTTCATCCTCTTGAGCCATTTATTTTTCTTCCTTGTCCCCAAAACTGTAAGAGTGGTTTCCCTATTAATGATCACTTTGGCCAGTTCAAAAGTAAGTCTGAGATTATACACACACACACACACACACACACACACACCCACACACACACACACCCACACACACACACACCCACACACACACACACACACACACACACACATATATGTATTCATGCCAATGGGGAAGAACACGTAATTACTGAAAAAAAATGTGATTCCTTTACACATGCTATGTGACCTAGTACTTCATAGATAATTCTCCTCATTTGTCTACTCAGGGAAGAGACTAGTTCCAATGTATACAAAGCACAAAAAAGCTAAACACTTTGTATTAGTTGTTTCTATCATCTTGAAAGGCAAATCCATGGATGTGTTTGTGAACTGAACTAAAACTGTCCCTGAGGTTTAGCCGGAGACATACAGGAGTCAGATTGTACCTGTCAAAAGTCACTATTGAAAAAGCACTGGTGTGGGAGAATGTATTAATGTCCTTAATTGTTAATGTTTGCTTTGTGACCTTCCCATCAGCAGCTCTGTGTGCCTCTCCTTACTGATCCATTCATCCATCTCTCTAATGGCTCTGCCTCTGTAGCTGCTGTTAGCACCAGTTATTCATCAGGGCAAGTAGAACATGTTTTACTCCTGACATGGCCTTAATTTCAGCTGAATGTGGGATGGAAAATTACACATCCAGGCAAATTTCTCATTTTTTATTTTCTATGTGGTTTAATACTACAAGTTTGAAATTCAAAAACATAGATGTCCTCCTCCTTTAGAACTTGAGGGAAAAGATATTTTCTGAGCTAAAATATAAAGTGAGATGGCAGACAAACTTACTTTAATTGACAGATTATTATATGTTAAAATATATTACTATATACTTTAAATCAATATTTGCCATACTTTGATAGTATGAGAAATTAAATCAAAGATAGATAGTATATTAAAAGGACAGTTTTATTCTTAGGGAACTATAATCACATGGCAGTCCTCTTACACCATTCATATGATTATTTCCATTTATTTCATACATTTTTTACTTTCTTAGAATGAACTATCTTTGCAATATTCACTTTTCCTTAGTTGTGTGTATTTTCATTTCATTTCTCATGCATAGGGCTTTATTATATAAGCCCTTTCATTCAATTTCTTAATGATTTCTTTATGATTCCTGTTTTCAACAAGCCCATGCTGACTAATCTGAGATGGCTCAAAATATGTATATTCATTTCACTAAAACACACATACAACAATTGGTTTTTAAAAATCCTTTTTAAAGTATGTTAAAAGTATTGTGCAAAAGCATATTAAAAGAATACAATTTTGAAAAAATGATTACAATATTGTTAAAATTATAAGAAAAAATATAATTTCTATGTATTAATGTGAAAGTATGAGTTTGCAGGTTTTTTTCCAGAGTCAAATTATATGTTTGTCTTTTAATATCCTGACTAGTACCCATAGTTTGTAAGAATGATTAAGGAAGTAGATGTTTCTGTTACATTACTGAAATTTGATTATTCATTGGTATATGTCCTACCACAGCAAAGTCTGATCTGGATTTGAGGCATACTAAGATCTCTGTCCTATTGAATAATGAGAATTTGGGTAGAAGTCTCCATCCGGGTGGGTCAGAGACACAGTTTAAAAATGTGCATTGCAGTCTTTCAGGGAACCTAGTGTGTCAGTGAAACATGGAAGCAGAATGCTCTAAGCATTAAGTGACTTGAGAATTCAGTGGATGGCACTGCATTCATTTTGTGTCATTTATTTGTTTAGAACAAGACCTTATTCCACTGGATTGCTGTAAAGATGGTTCATAACATTGGTTCTAGTTTCCTGGAAGTTGGATGGCAAAGCGAATAGGGCTTCAGCAAACTTACAACCCATCTTTGGGAACAGGACATATTTGAAAGAAAGAAGAGGTGTTCACTTGTAGCAGAATGGCAAGAGTTAGGGAAGGCTGGAGTCTGGGAGAGCACAAGTCTAGTGTTCACCTTATACCTGTTGGAAATCTGACCAAATCTAGTCCCTGATTTAGAGGGTGCTGGCTCTGACTGCCCTGGTCCTGAGGGAGTGAGCCCATGGATTGAAGACTTCAGTTCACCAGCAGGTGTCACAGCCTATATTTCAAAGCCATCTGTGTGTTTTTTAAAGTGATTAAAGCCAAAAGTAATTGGAGAAGAAAGAGAACATCCCAAAAAGTATGAAGGATTGCGGGCAGATCAAAATATGGTAGTTTATTAAATTGTAGCACTTTTAAATCATTATTTAAAAGATTTAGTGATTTTAAAATGGAAGTATTTTATAATTTACTATAAATGAATTTCACTTGATGCTGTTCAATTGCAATGCTGTTCACCGAGATGATAAACAATTTTAATAAATAAAATTGTCAGAATATCATCCTATCATTTTATGGTTTATAAGTAACCAGTATTTACTTTCATACATGAGACAAGTTCACAGTTAGATGTCTAGCTATTATATCAAAAAATAAATAATCTTGCTAGTCTAGAATGATCTTTGAAATGTGTTTGTTCTATAAATGACACCTTTGCCAAGACTGTGAATGAATTCCCAATTATCATTAAGAATCCATTCCCTGAAATCTTTATAATATTGAAGTTAATGGGAAATTAAATTTATTTATTTATTTTGAATTTAATTTTATTTATTTTTTATACAGCAGGTTCTTATTAGTTATCTATTTCATACATATTAGTGTATATATGTCAATCCCAATCTCCCAATTCATCATATAGCCAGAGAAAACCATAATTCAAAAAGACACATGCACCCCAGTGTTCACTGCAGCACTATTTACAATAGCCAGGACATGGAAGCAACCTAAATGCCCATCGACAGACGAATGGATAAAGAAGATGTGGTACATATATATATAATGGAATATTACTCAGCCATAAAAAGGAACGAAATTGGGTCATTTGTAGAGACGTGGATGGATCTAGAGACTGTCAGAGTGAAGTAAGTCAGAAAGAGGAAAACAAATATCATATATTAACGCATATATGTGGAACATGGAAAAATGCTACAGATAAACAGGTTTGCAGGGCAGAAACAGAGACACAGATGTAGAGAACAAACGTATGGACATCAAGGGGGGAAAGTGGCAGGGGGTAGTGGTGGTGTGATGAATTGGGAAATCAAATTTAAAAGTATATATATAAATATGAGATTATGCATTCATGTTGAAATTCAACCTAAGATTATTTATTTCATACTTTTGCAAATAAATTGAATGAATGACATAAACACTGAAATTACTCTGGTAAGACTCTCACTGTAATGTATATAAATTTTTAAATATATAACTCTATTGACAGAAATTATAATTCCCGGTTTGGGAATTTATATTGGAAAAACCCACACACATTGACTGTAAAATCTCTTATGGAAACAAAGCACACTAGAAAGTCAATGAGGTGTAATGGTTAAAGCATAGACTTGGACTGACAATGAATTCTGGTTGGTTTTACCACTTACTCATTGTGTGACCTTGGCCAGTTATTTAGCTTCATGGCTCAGTTTCCCCAAATCCAAAATAGGAATAATAATACTAACTCTCTCATAGAGGCTTTTTGAGGATTACATGCATTAATTATAAAGTACTTAGAACTGTGAGTACCTAATATCTAATAAACACCATGATATTTTGCTATTATTGTTGTTGAGCTGTTAAACCATAAAAATAACAACAAAAAAACTAGCAAATAACTTTGAGAAAACCATATTTTTCTCTAATTTTTCTTTTTACAGTATTCCACATAGAAACCAAAGTTAGTAAGAAATTAAATGACTTTCTCAAAGACCCCTAGTTGTAACAAGAACCAGAGACTCCATTTATGTTATATGCTAATGGTCCCTACTCAAAAAATCACTAGTATCCCAGAGAACAAACAGGTGGTTGCCAGAGGGGAGGGAGCTTGGGGAATGAGTGAAATGGGTGAGGAAAGTTAAGAGGTACAAAATTTCAGTTACAAAATAAATGAGCCACGGGGTTGAAACGTACGGTGTGGGGAATATAGCCAATAATAATGTATTATCTTGTTATAGTGACAGATGGTAACTAGACTTATCGTGGTGATCATTTTATTATGTATAGAAATATCAAATTACTATGTGATATACTAGGAACTAACACAGTGTTGTAAGTCAATTATACTTCAAAAAATTAACAAATAGACCAACAAACTCATAGAAAATGAGATCAGTTTTGTGGTTACCAGATGTGGGAAGTCAGAGAAGGGGGAATTGGATGGAGGTGGCCAAAAGGTACAAACTTCCAATTATAACATAAATAAATACTAGGGGTATAATGTACAACATGATTAATATAATTAACACTGTCTTATGTAATATATGAAAGTTGTTATGAGATTAACTCCTAAGGGTTCTCACACAAGGAAAATTTTTTTTCTATTTCCTTAATTTTGTATTTGTATGGATGATGGATGTTCACTAAACTTACTGTGATAATCATTTCATGATGTATGTAAGTCAAACTATTATGCTGTACACCTTAAACTTACACAGTGCTGCTGTATGTCAATTACATCTCAATAAAAATGGAAGAAAAAAAGAAATATTCATAAAGTAATCCATAGTATTCAAGATGAACCAAGACACTAAATTCATATATTTGACAATAATAATAAAGCTTCCATTGGTTGAGTGTGTACTGCATCACACCATACCTATCTTTGTCTCTCTCTCTCACTTTTTTTATTTACTGTTTTAATCTCTACCATAACACTGCAAGATAGCAATTGTCAACCGCCCATGAATAAGAAAGAAGGTACAAATGTGTTAAGTTATTTACCCAAGGTTATCCAACTAATAAGTGAGTGAATAGAGATTCAAACTAAGAACTATCTTTCTCCAAAATCTCAGATTTTTTTCCACTACATCACTTTTGATGTGACCTTTATAAAATATAGGTTTAGAGAAACTATAAAGAAAGCTTCACAAAGCTTTTTTTTAATATACTTTAAAATCCATAGTGATCTCAGCTGCCAGTCACAATCTGTTTAAGATAATTCGATATTTTGCTTGGCTCTGGTTTCTATATTGTGAGGTCAAGAACTAATCTGTGTGATATTCAAGACTGTGCTCTGACTCCATTGACTCGTGTCTATTAACACTTTCCAGGAACTTTCAGATAGTCTGACAGGGCTATTGCTTGTGCAATGTACTGAAAAACTGTTGAATAAAGTATTTTAAAATACAGAATATAATCTATTAAATGTTTGCTATCTTGATGGGATGGTGAAACAGGTCTGTTTAATAAGCCAGGGTGTTTCTCATTCGTGCTGGTTTATAAACTTTGCTTGTATACCTGTTTCAACCATCCATGCATAATTAATAGCTCTTTCTATCAAGTCTACCTGAAGGTTAATCTACTGTCTGTATTAGGTCAATAGATTCCCTCACTGACATCTACGCAGATGGGCTATTAAATGATATCAAAACTACTCAAGCGAGTGATAATGGTCATTTATTTTACCATAATTCCCTTAGAGTATGGGGAAGATCTTGAAAGAGTATATAAAAATGTTAACACAGAAGGTTGAAATCTAGGAGCTATTGCATTAGTTCATCTTCTCATTTTTTCCCAAAGTGAGAAAGGAATATAGCTAATTTTAAGTATATAGTATATTGAGTATAAAGATTTTCTTCTGGTATAATGAACTTTTTAAATAAGAATAACTGATTTCCTCCACCATTTATCTTTAATTCAAGCTTTAAATTTATTGAGGGATATATATTTTATCCACATATATAATATGCATGTGTATGTATATACATACATATATATCATTGAACAACTTAGTACAGTAATAAAGCAGTCACAGGTCTTGATTTCAAGAGTCCAACAATCTGGTGAATTGTGAAACGGATATTTAGCACAAGAAAATTTGATTTTATAGAGGTACACTTATCAATACATTCAAGAAACATTTATTGAAGGTCCAATGTCTGTGGGCATTGCACTATAAAAATAGAATGAAATAAATAGGATGAAGCATTCACATTAGTAAGGAAAAATAAAAACAAAAGAAATAAGTGTTCTAACAGTGCTGTGCCCCTGGTATTATAGTAAAAATGAAGAAAAGATATAGAAATCAGTCTGGTGGGTTTGGAGAGGGAAGATTGAAAAAAAAAAGTCTGTTTATTACCTATCTGATAAGTTCCAAGCTAACTGATCTGGTATCCAAAGCCTTCCAGGAACAGGGCTACACCTACCTTTCTATCCTCAGCTAATGCCAGTCCCCTGCCTCATCCCTCATGTATATATCAGAAAAAAGAACCTATCCCCAATCTTCAAAATCCACTCTGCACATGTAGTATTATCAATTGCTTGCTTGTATTCACTCACACAATATCCTTTCCTGACTGACCCTACTCTTTATGTATTATCCTAGGATTAAGGCTCAATTTTGGGGTCACTTTATTTTAGAAGATTTCCTTGACCTTACTCAGCTCCCCATTCAAAGTCAGGTTAGCAGTTAGCTCTCATAGAATTCAATGGACATCACAAATTTCTTCATGTACTTTGTATTAAGATTGTTTTCCTCACTATGTGGTAAACTTCTTGAACAAAAAGATTATATCTTATTATCTTTGTAACTCCAGCACCTAGCACAGTTTGGGATTACATAATAGTATCCAACAGAAGTTTCAAAATTGAACTCAAGTGACACTTACTTGAAACTTCAAAGATGAGTAAAAATTAAGCTGACAAATAAAGGCAGTAAAACACTCCAAGAAGAAGAAACAAAATGTGAAAAATGCAGACGTGTGAGAAAATGTGGTATTAGATAATCCTATAATATGACTCAGAAATGGATTTCATTTCTAGAAATTTGCCTAATTTATTATCTTATCCTCACAGAAGACAACATGATTACATTGAAAAGATATGCAAAGTTTGTAAGTCTAGGGTCATGAAATTCAGAGACCATGACTTCCCCCTGAATGGCCTGCAATATCCTGATTTCTCCTGTCTTCCAGGTGGGAAAATAAGCCTGATGGAGAGACTAGGATAGAAAGAAAACATAAAGGAAAGGAAAAGAAACAAACAAAAAAAATCCCGGAGAATATAAGTAAAAAAGAGCTAGAAATTATCTAAGTATCTATCCCATCTCTCCCCCAAGATCTAAATTTTTAACTGTGTCCTGAACAGCATCATTGCACAGATACACAGGCACTTTTGTTCATTCTCAGACCTTCTCCTCTACCTGCATTAATGTCTTCAGTTACTGACACATTTATTTCTTACATTCATAAATATTTATTAATTTTTACTGCACTAAAGATTTGGTATATTCTAGTGAACACAATACACATAGTTTCTACATTTGAAGAAATATTCCATCTGTGTAGCCCCAAATCTCTCCTATGCCCCTTCTTATCCTTGTATTTTCCGCAGCCACTCAATTACTCAGTCACCAGTCCTTTTAGTGTATTTCCTAAATACTGGGTCTCTCAGGTCTATCTCTTCTCTATTTCTACAATTAATTAAATTTGGATTCTTAGTCTACTCTCACTGGAATTCTAATAGCTTCTTAATAATAGTTTCTCTGCCTTGTACTTAATATGTATCTTCCACAATATTTTTTTTATAAACAGATTTAATCACGTTACTATCCTGCTTAAAAATCTTTCAATCTTTCCGCGTTGACTATAGGAGGAAGTTGTCTACAAAAAACCTCTTTTTTCCGTTCATCTAACCCAACAGAATACCTGTTTTTCAAGTTTTCGAACTAACCTTATATGACTCAGGGGAAGAAGATCCCAAGTTGAGCTTCTGAGACTAATGTTGATTATCTAAGCCAATCACGGTGATCTCTTTTTCCAGTGCCACTAATTGTTTTAGGGACAAGCATGTGGTCTGGTTTTGGACAATGAGAAACAATGAGGGTCCTTTGAGGGAATTCGTGGAATTTTTCTTTGCTCCTATAAAATATTTATGGGAGGAAATGATCCCTCTTGATGTAGCCTCCAGAAAACCTGCACCCATTATGCTGCCAGCTTGAGAATGAAGTCAGCACAAATTGAAGTGATACTTAACTCATCCCCTGAAGTTACCATCCCTGTAGGCCACCTTGACTCTGGACATTGAACAAATGTCCTTATTGTTAAAGTCCACTGAGTGAGGGTTTCTTTTACATACATCTTTATGCATGCCAGACAAAGCCTTTTATGATTTGCCCCTGTTTTTCAACCTTAGCTCTTGTACCCCCAACTTTTGGAATTATGATTTTAACTAAATTGGTTGAAACACCAAAGTATGCGTACAAATCATCTGGGACCTTGTTAGAATGCAGGCTCTGATTCAGTAGGTTTCAGGTAAGGCTTGGGATTCTGCCTTCTAAGTTATACAATGCTGCTCGTCCATGAATCACACTTTGATTAAGAAGGAACTAGATTGCCTGTAAGTACCCTTCTTAAACAATCAAGGCAGAGAAATGACAAAACCAGCACTGAAGCTATGTATATTATGAGACATGTTTTTCAGTTCTTTATCTTGTCAATCATTTCTTTATAAAACACTAGCTCCTTCTGAAGTCAGTTAAAGTCTCCAGTAAAATGAAAGGAATAGGCCACACATTATTAATACACAGAATCAAAGGATATCTATCTATCTATACACAAGCACACATACACACACACAAATGTATTTGGTTTGATTTCATTCTTATTGTCATGTTTCCTTGTTTGCTCTGTATGTTTCCTCTAGATTAACGCCAATAATCATGTAAACCAGGGATTTAAATGTGGTAGTTTTCCTAAATTAGGTCATTAATTTTTAAATTCTATGCCATTTAGGAAGAAATTTTTAAGAAGGAGTTCCAGATAAAGTTTAACGCAACATTAATTACCAAAAACTATTTTCCTGCAGTTAAGGAAAGCAAATTACCTAGGGTAATTGAAAATAAATACCTACTGTTATTAGCATAAAACTTTGTTTTCTAAATTACCATTAAAAATTGTCTGGCTTTTGGGACTTCCCTGGTTGTCCAGTGGATAAGACTCCATGCTCCCAATGCAGGGGGCATGGGTTTGATCCCTGGTCAGGGGAACTAGATCCCACATGTATGCCTCAATGAAGTCAACATGCCACAACTGAGACCTAACACAGCCAAAATAAATATCGTCTGGCTTTTACCATTTTTCTCTATTTACTCGTTTCCAGGGTGCTCTTTTTCTTTGGAACTGAAAAAGTTTGAAATACTGATAATTAGCTTCTAAAGGATTCTGACATTTGAAACGTTTAAACAGAAGGAAAGATTTTTCTGTCGTCTATTATGCACTTTTCTCTTATGTGAGAAAATGTAATTACAGATAAAACATCAAGAAGATCATATGTCACAACTGTTACTCAAATCAAGACATTCATAAGTAATGTAGTGTAAATACTTAATAATTCATACCTAGAATAACTATGAAGGCACAAATTACTTAAACTTTAATTAGAATGTTAATGGTTTTTACTGGGGACTAGAGTCCCCAAAGTCTCTCAATGTATATATTTACAATTACTTCTTTGTCAGAAGGAGATTTATGATTTTTTTACATTTAGTTGACTATAGTTTATTTTTCACAAAGTTTCAATTTAAAATTAATCACACAAATATAATCTTAGTTATAAAGGAAAACCTTCATGGGCCATTTTCTCCATTCCATTTGAACTGAGTCAAAGACTCACATGCTTAAAAAAGCAATCACAGGAGAAGTCTTTTCATTAAATTCCTCCTCAGTTCTTCTGCTCACATTACAATAAATTAACCAGGGAAAAGTCTCTTTGTAAAATTCTCTTTTTACTGGAACATCCAGAGGTCCATTATTTATAATCATCTGTGAGTATTATACTATTATTTTTTCAATTGTGGCAAGATTGTTTAAAATTATTATATGTAATGGACTAAAAGATATCATAATCTTGTTAGAAGAATTATTAATCTCTTCAATGATTTTAATGAATCAGATTAACAATGAAAATAATAATAATATCAACAATAACAATAACAATAGGAACTTTTACTGTGTGCCAAACCACTCTTCACGACACTCTTCACAACAGGTTTGGTACCATTGTTTTCTCCATGCTAGTCTACTGCAGAGTACAATAAATTTACCTGGGTAAATTGTTTTCTTAAAATTATTTTCTTTGTAGAAGCATCCTGAGGTCCAATATTCATAGTCATACCTTAATTTGAATGTTAGCTTGGAACATGAAGATCTATTACATTTGTTTTGTCAATTATGATGTTTGTTCAACTATGATTCAGTTATGAAAATACTCTTTTACAATTATTCTATGAAGTGGATTCAAGAGATATTAATAACTCCTTCAAAGATTATTAACTTTTATAGGGATTTTAATGAATCTGCTTAGCAATTAAAATAATTATAATAGCAGTAATAATAAAATAATGATAATAATAAGCACATTTACTCAGTGCTAAATAACAAGTTTACTATCATTATCAAACCATGTCTTTCTTTATACTATTCTACTACACAGATATTCCCCTCCTCTATAAGACAGGGTGTTCCATGAAACCACAATTTTACTTCAACATGGTAAAATCTTTACTTGGTCTCTTCAGGCTCAGGTGTCTTTTTCTCCCTTTCCTTGCTATACAAAGAAAATTGGGCTCCATTATGATTTTTATAGCATTTTTGTAAGAATGCTTATTTATTTCCTTGTATTTTAAATGTGCCCAGAGGCTCCATGCTCTCTCTATATAAATTTAAATGTAGGTCTAGTTGTTTAGAAATAAATGAGAAAATAAATAAAATATGTAGGATGGATGCAAGCAGATATACAGCAGAGCACAACACATTTTGATTGTTGACTAGAAAACATGAGAAATTTTGTCATCTTCAATTTACCTTGCTTCATTCTGACCAAAACTTTCTTGACACAAACAATGTGCAGAATGGAGATCTGGTTTGCAAAACAGTTGAGACTGTGTATGTGTGTGTATGTGTGTTTTTCCCTGAAGCAGGATATAAGCACAGATGCCATTCAGTTGGAGCACTGACTACAGGTTGAAACGAAAATGTCCTGGCTTCATTGAAACAGTTATTTATGGTGAGGCAATGTCTGCAAATAGCATCCATTAGGACTAAATGCCTACTGCATGAGATGGAGAAAAGGCACCTTCACACAAAAATGTAATATCCAGATTAGGTGCCTGTTCCTGAAATTTTTGAGTTTAGCAAAGAAAAGTTCCATTTGCTCTCAGCCCTGCAAACTGCAAAATGCATTCTCCTATCTCCAAAAATCAGCCCTGGGTAGAAGAGATACAATTTTAGAAGTAGAAAGAATGCTAATATTAGATGGATTTATTTCGAATTTTTCTTGAATGGACAGTTTTCCTCTCAAATCCTTTTATATTCTTGGCAGTACACGTGTATTTGTACATGTGCAAGTAATACTGATATACAAATGTTAAAACTTGCTGAATTGGAAAATAGGTGGGGTAATTAATTTTACTAAATCTGTGAAAATGTTAATACAAATATCAAAGTTCAAGCTGAATTATATATTCTTCTTACACAATGCCATCAGCTCTTAGAATGTGGTAGTGGCTTAAGCTTTAAGAAGGAGCTAAACTGAGGAGGGGAGGGTATGAGACTACCATGTTCCAGGAACAATTTGGAGGCATGTTACATGCATTTCCAATTAAATATTTTAATATATACGTGTTAAGAATTAAAACTGTATTTTGTTGACATGGAAGTTAAAGCTCATGTAAGTCAGGTGTCATACTCAAAAGCATTTTACTCATGAAATTTGTATTTTGAAATTAGTTCTCTCTGAGGATGCAAATAAAGTTTTATGGATACATACATAGATGAGAAAAATATATAATTCAATTGATAGAATTTTATGGCATGATATTCTGTCCAAGGCCTGGCACTAGGTGAGGCAGAAATTACAGATACATTTTTAAAATCAATAAACCCATTGAAGTATTAGGACTCAGACTGCTTATACCTTACTCAAATCAGAAAGATAATACATCCCCATTACTATGACAATCAGAGGAGGGGTATGCCTGTGCTGACTTCATTCCTGGATTGTTCTCTTTTTCCGATCAACTTGTTTATTATAATCAACTTCTAACATGCAGAATAAATTCATCCTTGTACATAACAATGAAAAATTATGTCTCTTTCTTGGAGCACTGTAACAATATTCATCCCATCACACTATACTCACTTGTCTAATTACCCCAAACTCGATAAAGACAACAAGGGTAGGAACTTTGGAGGTAGTATACACCACAGGATTCTTATACAATGTGCAAGAGCAGGTGATCAGTAGATATTTGCTAAATTAATATATGGAGGTAATTGTATACACTATTCCTTAGTATAACTGCTTCCTGTGTGCGTATGCTAATTGATAAAATAAGTTTTTAATTTTTTTTTTTTTTTGCGGTACTCGGGCCTCTCACTGTTGCGGCCTCTCCCGTTGCGGAGCACAGGCTCCGGACGCGCAGGCTCAGCGGCCATGGCTCACGGGCTCAGCCGCTCCGCGGCACGCGGGATCCTCCTGGACCGGGGCACGAACCCGTGTTCCCTGCATCGGCAGGCGGACTCTCAACCACTGCGCTACCAGGGAAGCCCAGTTTTTAATATTCTTGAGGAGAAACACTCTGTCCTACATTTCTCTGTATCCCTTACTTGCTTGCACAGTGATTTTCACAAAATCACTTCTCAGTAGGCATTTTTTTTCTTTATTTTTTCTATTCAGGGAACTCTGCAGAATGAATTTAGGTAGATATCTTGCTAAATTAGAAAAATAATCAAATAAGCAAAAAAGCACAAACATTTGCTTACATTGTCAATTAGTAGTATCTCCTGTGGGATTACATCCATGCTAATATATTTTCAACATGATGAATTGACTGAGTTTCTGAAATTCAGTTACAAATGTCAGTAAGATAAAACTAATTTCTCTATGCGTTTACTTTTAGTTTTTATCAATGACATAATTTTTTCTTATATAACTGTGTAAAGAGAGGTGCTTTAGATCCTGGAAAAAACGAAATGAATCTGTCCTTGCATTAATAGGCACAATATTTTGCTCTTGGTATCCAGTGGCTCAAAGCCTGATTCTCTATGCTTTTATTCTTATCTTTTATACTGAAAACTGTTGGTTCTCCCACTTTTATGTATAACACATAGCTAGTGCTCTGAAATGGAGATCAAGACACTGGTTCAAGTCCCTTCATTTGGTGATCTATGTTACCTGGAGGAAGATGTTACATTTCTTACATTTCTATGTATCCAGCTCAACAGTACATAAGAACATCTTTTACAATGCCACAATTTTGTGAGGCACTAGCTTGCGTTTCTCCTAGTTTTTGTCTCTTACCTCTCGATAATTGAGAAAGAGGCACCAGCAAAGAGTGATATATAAATTTCCAAATGCAGAATAAAATTGATTGATGGCGTTATAAGTAATTGTTCATATACTATATAGTATGCAATCAATTATAACCTGCTGGAGGAGTATTAATAATTTGATGTTAGAATAGGGCTCCATCTTATTCATCAAACATAATGTCTAGGTTTATTAATATTATTTCTACTTTTATTCATTTCTGTTTTTCCCCACCCTCTTGATATGCTTCTTACGAGTTTGAGTATTTTAAGATTCCTCATTTTGCTGTGGACAATTTCAGTTAATTTGCTCAGCACTTTAACAGCTTGTCCACTCTTTTTTTTTTTTTTTTTTTTTTTTTTTTG
>NW_020175672.1:1052892-1165685 GCF_003031525.2 Neophocaena asiaeorientalis asiaeorientalis
TTTTTTTCAGTACGTGGGCCTCTCACTGTTGTGGCCTCTCCCGTTGCAGAGCACAGGCTCCGGACGCGCAGGCCCAGCGGCCACGGCCCACGGGCCCAGCCACTCCGCGGCATGCGGGACCCTCCCGGACCGGGGCACGAACCCATGTCCCCTGCATCGGCAGTCGGACTCCCGACCACTGTGCCACCAGGGAAGCCCCCACTCTGACTTTTGATCAGAAAAATATCTTTAACTTTTGTGACACTTGTAATACACATATATCACATACTATTACCGCTTTGACTTAAATATGTAGTTTTTATATATGCCAAGTGAAAGGCAATACCTGATAAAATAGTTTCTCTTTCAGAAAAAAAAATATATTTTGAGAGGTTCAAGAGAAAGGAATCATTCAAATAAAAAATACATCGTGGTCCTGCTGGGAATAATAAACTTTCACCAGTAATAAAATCCAAGTTGTAAGAACCACCCAGCAACTCCCCATCACCCTGTCTAGGCTAAAATCTGTAGCTGCCAGAAATAAACAGAAGGAACTCCTCTTCAGGACATTGACATTTAATTCTATTTGAGGCTTGTTAAAGGTCATTCAATTTCTTTGCTTGCATTTTGCTTTCATTATCTTGCAAGCTACTTTGGTGAGTTAATTCATTTAATACTGTGAAGATGAAAATTGATTTGTATCAGATCATCTCCCTCTATAGATAAGTTGCTAATTTCAGAAACATTTCATTCCTATTTATAATGAGGAAGAGGGGGATGAAAAAGACTCATAAGAAAGAGAAGATCAAGGAAATTGGATATTATAATGAAGGCATTAATTTCCTGAGTTTCTTTTAAAAAATGACCGTATTTTAATTTTGTTATAATAGTAAATGGGAGAAGGAAATGATAGCTATAAAAAAAACCTGTTATCAAAAACCAAGGGAAACAAAAGTCTAAACGTTACTAGAAACATCATACTGAGACCAACATAAAAATATCAGGAGAGATCTAAGGTATGTGCTCAAGCTGAGAGCAGCTATAGCAAACATGGGGAAGGCAAAATTATCTCTACAAAACCTTATAGTTACAAATGCAAACAAAAGAGGAGTGTAAAATTGATAAGAGAATAGAATGAGTGTGATTAGACCAATTCTATTAAAAGTTATGAAAGACAATAAATGATTCAATAGAAGTAATGTGCATCCAAGTTTGTTCAGTAATCCACTGGAGGTCTTTGTCAAAATCTTTTGACAAGCTAATTAAAAGCAGACAGTTATGCAGCATTTGGCATTTACCTTTGTAAAATGAATCAACTCATCTTCAAGTTCCTATATTCATCTTTTCTCTACTGCCCCGTCATGGTGACCTTTATGGTACAATACCGTACTATAAATAAACTGCATATTCATCAAGACAGTCTCAGAGTCACAATGAAAATAAAATGTTCCCAGAAAAATATCTTTAACCAGGATTTAACTCAATGAAATAAATATTCACTGAACATTGAATATTTTCTGGACATTGCACAGAGTGAGAGAGGCACACAAAAAAAGTCAAACTCACTGCCCTTGAGGAGGTCATGATAGACTAAATGTTTAAAAAATACGTAGTCTGAAATTTTCATTATCTTTCTCTTTAAATCTTTTTTTCTGAGTTAATGGGATATATTTTCCCCAGGATAATTATGTTCCTTTTACAATACTGAATTCCTCATAGTAATATATATTCACAGGCAACAAATTCCTCATAGTAATATATATTCACAGGCAACAAATCCCAACGAGGTTACTAAAATAAGGAAAAGATAGGAAAAAGGTTTCTTTTGTTTTGTGCTGATTTTAATACATATTTTGGAATGATTTTGCAGTGGTTCCACAGGATAAGCTGATGCCTTGAGGCTAACATAGTTTATATTTTCCCTAGTGTCTAATAAATAAGTAGAAACTGGAGTGAACTATTCTTTACACCAGCAATGTCCTTCAGGGTCATTTTTTTTCTTGTGTTTTATTTAATGAATAAAATAAACAGATATACAGATTCATATATATCCCCAAGAATTTCGACATCAATTCTCTGTGAAAAAAGTAATTTGTTTTAATGTAGGAACTTTCCTTTTTCTCTTCCTTCCTTCCTTCTTTCTTTCCCTCCTTTCCTTCCTTCCCTTCTATTTCCCTCTTTCTTTCTGTATCTCTTTTTCTTTCTTTTGTAGCAAAACCTCTCGTTGAGTCAACCACTGATGATACAGCAACATTCCAGATGCTGACCTATTTCCTCCATGATAAACTTTTTGTTTCCTGATATGAAGAAAACACTTCGAATAAATCTCAGACTGCTAGTTTTGCACAACTTCATGCTCTAGAAAAAGTTTTCTAAATTTCCCAATATTTATAAATCATACAAATGCTACATTGTAATATTTATTGATGAAATCTCTTGACTCATCAACCTAAATAAGGGAGCTGTTCTTTACTATTTTACTCAAAACCTCTTCAGCATGATGAGACATATTATTTACACAAATATTTATCATGCTGTTTGAGAGTAGAAACTTTTCATCTTGTCCTAGACTTTGATTTACTATAATTTTTTTATTCTTAATATTTGGTTTTATTTTTTTTAATTATTTTTTAACATCTTTATTGGAGTATAATTGCTTTACAATGGTGTGTTAGTTTCTGCTTTATAAGAAAGTGAATCAGCTATACATATACATATATCCCCATATCTCCTCCCTCTTGTGTCTCCCTCCCATCCTCCCTATTCCACCCCTCTAGGAGGTCACAAAGCTTTAACAAACTCCTTTTATCTAAAGATTCAAAGTAAGACAACTTTTCTTCTGGTAATCCATCTCAGACTCAGGCTCACAACTAGGCCAGGAAGCTTGGCCAAGACAGGCTAGCTGTTTCTCCACACTTCTGGTTTTGAAAAATCATACTGCAGGGCTTTGAATGCTTTGAAAAAAATTCTTGAATGGACATATTTTGAATAAAACGGGCAATCAGAATCTGACTAATGTGCTCAGAAACATTTTTTTAAGCAGATATAAGAGCATCAAAAACAACTTATTTTTTTAAATTTTTGAATATTTTAAAATCAATGCAAATGTTTAAGGTAAAGTGATGTTTCTATGTTCTTGGCATTGATTCTTCAGTACAGATTTTAAAATGAAGCCAAAGTAACATTCCTACAACATTTATATCTTTTTTGTTTTTACTATAATAGACTAGAAGATAGCACTTATTATGGGCCAGTCCCAATACTAAGCACTTCACTAATATTACCCCATTGGAGCCCCTTAACAGCCTTATGAGGCAGATACAGCTAGTATTTCCTTTTTACAAACTAGGAAACTGAAGCATCAATAGGTGAAGCAACACTTTCAATATGACTTAATCACCAGTGGAGCAGAGATTCTAGAGCAGGCTACAGATTCTTAGCTTTTTTTTTTTTTTTTTTTTTTTGGCGGTACGCGGGCCTCTCACCGCTGTGGCCTCTCCCGCTGAGGAGCACAGGCTCCGAACGTGCAGGCTTGGTGGCCATGGCTCACGGGCCCAGCCACTCCGCGGCCTGTGGGATCTTCCCAGACCGGGGCACGAACCCGTGTCCCCTGCATCGGCAGGCGGACTCTCAACCACTGTGCCACCAGGGAAGCCCGATTCTTAGCTTTTAAATGGACACATTGAAGCTTCTAAGTGTAAGTTTAAATACTGTGATAACTTTTGTTATAATTTATATTTAATCCAAGTAATATATGTACACAGACCTACAAACATTAGCAATCACTAACAGCCTTTGGCTCACTACTCATCTGACTCCTAATGTCTCAAAGCAGTCACTTTTAATTTTCTTTTTTTGTAATTTATCTATATAATTCTAAAAAATAAAACAAAGTACGTTCATGTTCTTTCTTGATTTTTAAGTGCATGATATTTTTTACCTGCTACAAAGAGATTAGAGTCACCATAGACACACAGGCATGCGTCCACTCCTGCCTTCTTACCAATGGAATTTCATCTTTTTCTTAAATCAGTATTCAGAATGGCATCATACTGTCTAATCTTGGGCCTAAGCGACCACAGAAGTTACATTTTCATTCCTGCACAACTTTTTCCTTGAAGTTGCTAATTGCCTCATTTCATTCACTTAGATTTCTGGGTACCTAACATTAATTCATTCCCAAATATCCTGACAAACTATAAAAATTTCTTGCCATACAGTAAAACACACAGTTAATCTGTCAAGTGATTTTATGTCCCATATCTGCTGACCACCCTCTCTTGGAGTCCTCTGACTCCCTGCACTGATCTGAACTGAATGGTCCCAGTCCCAGTAGTCCCAGGAAGTCCTTTCATATGATTCTGAGCAGTTGTCTCCTGTTTGTCTGGGTTTGATCATCGTTCTTTATAAAGACTTTCAATGAATTCTTTATAAAGACTTTCAACTCCACCCTCAAAAGCAACCCACCTTCAAAAGCATCTGGTGTCACCAAATCCCCAGCCTTTCTAAAAATAATGTAAGCGAATGATGATAGCCTTTATTCTCTCTCTTCTCTCACATACATCTACTCCCATTCTCATAAGCATAAGACTTCAGCTTTCTCTCTTCTGCTGCTAAATTTAAAATATATTTTTCTTCCTTCCCCCCTCCCTCCCTCCTCCCTCCCTTCCTGCCTTCTTCCCTTCCTTCTTTTTTCTTTCTTTCATGGAGGTTCAAACCAGATGACCCTGGTAGACCTCTCATTTGAGGAGAGAGCTGAGAGTCTGAGATGAAAAAGATTAGATTTCACCGGGAAGAACAATGGAGAAAGCTATGCAGAAATGTGAGATTCATATAAAAATCAGTCATGTTTCAATATATTACTAACAATCAAACAAAAATGAAAATAAAACAATAATACATTTATAATAGTATCAAAAATATGAAATACTTAAGAGATACATTTGACAAAAGACATAAAAACTATCAAATTAAAAAGACCTAAATAAATGGAGAGCTTTACATGAACAGAAGATGTGATATTTCCCAAAATGATCTGTATGTTAAATATATAACCTATATTAAAACTCCATTAGGCTTCTTTGTTTTGTGTTTGTTTTGGTAGAAATTGACAAGCTGATTCTAAAATTCATACAGAAAAGCAAAGAGTCTAGGGTAGCCAAAACATAAAGATGTTTTATGACAAATAACAGAGTTGAAAGGTTAACAATAACTGATTTCAAGTCTTATTATGAAGTTACAGGTAATAAAAACTTCATGGGACTGACAAAAGTACAGACATGTAAGTTGGTAGAAGAGAGAGTCTAGAAATAGACCCATGCACATATAAACAACTGAGTTTTGATACAACTGCAAGGATAATAAGTGGAGAGAGAAATTTCCAACATGATACTGAGACATTTAAATGTATGTATGCAAAAAGATTTTCATCCCTACCTTGCATGATAAAATTAGTTTATAATTCATTTATCTATTATACAGATAACAGATCTAAAAGTAAAATATAAAACTATAAAAATTGTTAAGACTAAAATAAGAAGTTTAGGTTAAACAAAGAGTTCTTGGATAGGACACTAAAAAGAAAAATAATTGATGAAATGGACCATCAAAATTAAAAACTTCTGACATATATATACATACATATGTGTATATATATAAATAAAATCAGATAAAATGAAATATATATATTACATATATGTGTGTATATATATATATATAGAGAGAGAGAGAGAGAGAGAGAGAGAATCTTAAAACTCAATAATAACATAAGAAGCAATCCAATTAAAAAATTGGAAAAAGTTTTGAGCCAATACTTCACCAAGAAAGATATATGGAAGGCAAATAAACACATAAAATGATACTTGACATCATTAGTCACTAGGAAAATGCAAATTAAAATCACAATTAGATACCACTATATACCTATTAAAATGGGTAACATGTAAAAGTCTCATTGTACTTAGTGTTGTCAGGGATGGGAAACAACTTGAGCGCTTATACTACTGATAAAAATGCATATGGTCCAACCACCCTAGAAAACAGTTTTGCATTTTCTTAAATTGTCATACTTTCATCCGCCAGACAAACCAGTCATTCTATTCCTAAGTATCTATTCAAGAAAAATGAAAGCACATGTCCATACCAAAACTCATGCATCCATGTTCATAGTTGCTTAATTTTGTGAAGTCCAAATTTGAAAGTAACTGAAATATCCACCAAATAGTCTGTGGATAAATTGTGTTATATTTATGCATTGGAATAATACTTAGTGATTAAAAGATTTAACTATTGATATAGCAACAACATGGCTGAATCTCTTATGCTGAGTTAAAAAAAAAACAGGTGAAAAAACAATATAAGATGCAATTTATATAAATTTCTAGAAAATGCAAACTAATGTAGGGACAGAAATCAGATCAGTGGTTGCCTAAAGATGGGTGGGTGTTTTGGTGGCAGGGAGATAAGGAAGAGTGGGATTACAAAAGCACACAAGAGACCTCTTGGGTGATGGATAAATTTACTATCTAGATTGTGGTGATGATTCTTAATTTTATACAGATGTCAGAAAATGCTTTAAATTTTATATACAGTACAAAGCAGGCCAATAAAAAGTAAGAAAAAAGTATCTGCTCTCTTGTTTACTTTGTCTTTATAGGATTATGCCTTTCAAAATTCCATTATTTAATGTTTTTCTTGGGGGAGTAGGAAAAGCTGAGTTGAGATAAACATGTATATTTAGTTATATTTAACCAAAGGCAATATTTATTTTCAGTTTCTAGCTTATTTCATTTTAAATTGAGACTCCATTAAATAACACCATATAAAATTGTACTCCAAACACAATTTTAAAATGACAAAATAGTTAATTTCCTCCATATCAGCAATGGCTGGTACACTATAGCCTGTCTCTTGGTGAGAAATTCTATACAGGACAATGAAAAAAAAGATGAAAAGTTGCTTGCTTATATCCTATAAATTACTTTCCCCCACACCTTCAAAACTTGTGGATGTGGTAGGAGATCGGATTATGAAAGACCATTGTTGATTGCAAAGCATTATACAAAAGCAAGGTGACCTTATTATTCAGCCAACTGAAAGAAGGATATGAATCAAAACCAGGTTGTTATGGTCAGATTCAGGGATAACATTCTACGTAACCAATAGTAGAAGTATTCTTGGAAAAGAGGCTTGGATTTATAATCGTATCCCTAGAACATGTTTGACAGGAACAGAAAGGGGCCCTGGATGCCATCGGCCCTAACTCCTCAAGGTGTATAAGACAATGGTGAAACCCTGTGAGCGGAGGTCATGTGTCCATGGTACCCAGTCACAAAGAAATTATCAGGTTCCTGTCAGAAAGGCAATATCTATGACTCCTTGCTTAAATCTCATTCCAATAAACCCAAGACCCCTGTTATCTAGGGAACAGAACATAATGGTTAAAAGTCCTAACTTTACAGCCAGACTGCCTGGGTTTGCAATTTGCTTCCACTACTTACTGGCTGTAACCTTTAGATATAAGGCTGTTCATAAAAGAGATTCACATCTCTTTTTTTTTTGGAGATATGGTAGGATTGGCATACGGTAGGATTGTACTTTCCTCTTTGAAAGTTGGTGTGATCCTGTGACATGCTTTAACTCTCCAAATGTGAAAAAAAACAGCATGTATCACTTCTGGGAAAAGCTTCAGGATCAGTGCATGATTTGTCATGTCTATTTCCTCTTGTCAAAGTGGGAGGGAAAGCTGGTTCAAATGAGGACTTAGTCAGCTTGGGTCCCTGAGCAACAATAGTGAGCTTGAACCCATGGAAACTTACTAACTTGTAGCTTTAGGAAGAAACTTTGTCAAGCCTCTAAAATTTGCTTTGTTTATTGCAGCATGACCTAGCTTATCTTGATCAGTATTGTGTGTGACCTTGGGCAAGATGCTTATCTCTTACTCTTCAGTTTCCTTGTCTGTTAAATTAGGGTCATAGTAGTATTTATTCTGAGAGTTGTTGTGTGAATTAAATGATAAAATGCATGTAAAGTTCTAAGAATATCCCAAGCACATAGTAATTTTTATTAGTAACAAATTGTTAGTAGCAGTACCTCTTTTGAAGGGTTGAAAAACTCAGCAATCCCCATGTATAATTAAGGTACTATTTAAAGAATACTAACTATAATCCTGATAATATAATAATCACTTTACAAAAAATATAAAGAATAATCAACATTGTAAAACTTTATGAGCATTAGAAGCATTATTCAGATCTATAGTTTCCATAAATGAGTACTGAGAAATACTTGTATAGCTGTTTTTGGCAGCAAATGTCCTATGTTGATTTTGGCAAATGTTTTACTTTTCAAGTTTTCATTAGAAAGACTTAATTGAATCAAAATAAATGAAAGTATATCTCAGCATGATTAGAGTAGCTTTCTATCTTAGTTAGGTTTATTCTGACTGCTATAACAAATTGACCCAAATCTGCATCATAGATTATTTTTTCCATACTGGTCAATGATGCATCTCTCTCTCTCTCACTCATAGTTATTCATTGACCCATGGAGACAGAGACTTTGCCACTTTGAACAAAGTGTGCCCAGGGTCACCTTGCCAATTGTCTCCATTCCAGCATTTTTAAGTGAAAACAAAACAAAAAAAAACATAACGAGTCTACATGGGAGGTTTTTATGAGGGAAGTCTGGGAGTCAAATACATCATTCTGCTCATACTCTGCTGATTACAACTTAGTCGCTGGGTCATACATAAAGGAAGATCAAGAAAAGTATTCTAATAATGTATCCAGGGAAAGAGGAGAAAAGTAGATGTGTGTGACATAAGCAATCTCCACCTCAGTTTTTTAGACTTTGAAATCTGTGATTAAAGGATCTATCACTCAAGGTAGCTCCTCACAGAATAATTCTAACATATTTATTTCAATGTTTTCAGCTTGTGAATGTCCTTTCACTTTCATTTATTTTCATTTTGCTCCTCACAATAACCCTCTGAGGAATAACACAGGTGTTATTATTATTCTTCACTTAAAATGGAGAGAATTGGAATAGGGTTAAGAGTCTCTGGGTCAAATGGAGCAGAACTGCTTAATAGAGAAATTAAGTGGATATTGTTAAAAGGGATAAAGCGAAGCTATGCTCAATTCCCAAACCTCAAGAGAAGGCTCAGGCAAGAAGTAGTTTTAATAAGCCTTTACTCTTAGGGACATTTATGTATACCCTCACTTCAAGTTAAACTATTTTTGAAAATTTTTCCTTAAGAAAAATTGGTCACATAAGATTGATGTGTTACAGACACAAAATCACTGTACTTTTTAAAATTTCATGAATATATGCACTGTGACACAAAAACTTTTATTGCCTTGTCTTTTCCAAAGGTTGATTCATTCTAGGTGGGTGAAAATAGGAAAGGAATTATAATTTAATGAGCAGGCATGTATTTATGAAACATTCTACATATATTATCTCATTTAAAGAAAGCTTCAGGACAGCAATATCATCTAAATTTTATTCATGTGAACCTTGAAGCTAGAGAAATTAATGTTTCTTGGAAGTCAGGAATGAAATTCTGGAAGATTACACTGTTCCTGAAATAATGGTGATAGAAAGCAACGGGGATTGTTCTGGAGATTGTGAAGGCAATTTTCCATAATAATTATCACATAAATGGCAAGAGAATGTTTACACAAATCTATATCAGGTACAGTTGTCAATGTTGACTAGCAAAACTGAATATTGATGGTTAAAACATTAAAGGAGTCCTGTTGTGTTGATAGCTTCAGAAATCAAATAACAAAATCTGATTTCAATATAATGCCATTGTTAAAAATAAGCTATGAGAGAGTAAGTTAATTTCTGAATAACTTATATTCTTAAGCATGGTCACTCCTTTTAAGTCCAGCTGGGTAACTCCTGTGCCAATCAACTCATATATCCCAAGTACACAAGCTGAGCCCCTGGCAGAGGGATGAGTAATTCAGAGAATAGGTGAACAGCTTGTGGATGCAGAATCCCAAAGAGCAGATCTACAAGTACTCTCCAATTGCTTGCCCTTTATCCACATATGTTTTGAACAAACCATTACATTTGTAAGAAAAAACAACTAATCTGTCTTATTATCATTCCAGTCACCTGGTGATTCCAGATGAGAACCTATGGTTTAGAATTTTATTTTAATCTCTGTCATGTACTGGCTCTGCTGTGCTGCTCAAGCTACCCTCTTTGAGCTTCAGTTTCCTCATCTTGTCAAACTGAGAGAATAATATCTACTTTTCAAGTCACAAAGTTTAGAGGAATTATAAAAATAACAAAAACCATTTCTAGCACATAGTAAAACCCTCACTAAATATTTATAGTTGTTGTTATTGTCATCAGGATGATAAGGATAATGATGATGGCGGTGATAATGATAATTGGTCACTGAAGTCCAATTAATTTAACATATAGAATATCTTAACAGTGGTTCTTTGTGTTTTAGGCATAGTAAGTTTAACAGTACCTGAATGTGCTAAAACCTATTTTTGGGAAAACATTTTCAAACATGCCACCTCATTTGATCCCTAAATATTAATTCCCATTTTAAGAATGAATGGAGTCTAATACTGATGTCTCATAGCCACCATTATGATTCTGTTACAATGTTATTTTCCTTCTAACTCAACATTTCTTTGAGAAACATTTTTTAGTACTTACCACAAATATGACATTGAGCATAAAACTGAACCACCAAACTTCATTATATAATTTTATTAAAAAATGTAAATCACTATTTTTGGTTTATCCAGAGCCAAGTACCACATACATGTGGCACAAGCAAATCACTATAAATGATTTCCCCAGAACAGATTCAAGGATGCTGAGGCTAATTTACTTTCACCTAGGATGGATTGAATCAACAGCCTGATGAGGCCTCTGGATCCTGGGGCCATGAAGAAGTGGGGTCATTTTTCAATGATGTGATTGCCCTCAGAGAGCAAAAAGTATAATCCAAGAGAAAAACAAAAAAATGAACATTTAAAAATAGAACACAACAAATGTCTATTTAAATCTTCTGCACATTTTTTTGAGTTGTTTTTTTGCTTTTGAGGTGTATGAGCTGTTTGTATTGTTTGGAGATTAATCCCTTGTTGGGCACATTGTTTGCAAATATTTTCTCCCATTCTGTGGGTTGTCCTTTTGTTTTCTTTATGGTTTCCTAAAGCACATGAAAAGATGCTCAGCATCACTAATTATTAGAAAAATGCAAATCAAAACTACAATGAGGTATTACCTTACACCAATAAGAATGGCTATCATCAAAAAGTCTATGAACAATAAATGCTGGAGAGGCTGTGGAGAAAAGGGAACCCTCCTACACTGTTGGTGGGAATGCAAATTGGTACAACCACTATGGAAAACAGTATGGAGGTTCCTTAAAAACTAAAAACAGAGCTACCATATGATCCAACAATCCCACTCCTGGACCTATATCAGGAGAAAACCATAATTTGAAAAGATACATGCACATCAATGTTCATAGCAGCACTATTTACAATAGCCAAGACATGGAAGCAACCTAAATGTCCATCAACATATGAATGGATAAAGAAGATGTGGTACATATATACAATGGAATATTACTCAGCCATAAAGAAGAATGAAATAATGCAATTTGCAGCAACATGGATGGATCGAGAGATTATCATACTAAGTGAAGTAAGTCAGACAAAGACAAATATCATATAATATCACTTATATGTGGAATCTAAAAAAATGATACAAATGAATTTATTTACAAAACAGAAACAGACTCACAGACATAGAAAACAAACTTATGGTTACCAAAGGGGAAAGGAAGGTAGGGATAAATTAGGAGATTGGGATTAACATATACACACTACTATACATAAAACAGATAATCAACAAGGACCTACTGTATAGCACAGGGAACTCTACTCAATACTCTGTAATAACCTATATGGGAAAATAATATGAAAAAGAATAGATGTAGGTATGTGTATAACTAAGCCACTTTGCTGTACACCTGAAATTAACACTACATTGTAAATCAAATATATTCCAATATAAAAAATCATATTAAAAATAGAACACAATAAATGCTCTAATATAGGTTCAAAGCAGTGTTTAGAAGGCCACATGTCCATCATGCTGACATGGGTCAGTAGTAGGAACAAACTACCAAGATAGCAAACTTAAATTTGTTAAGAATTAAACAAATTGGGAATAAAGAAAATTATTTGTTGGGTTAGTTGGTCAATTGATTAAATATAAAAGATACAAAAAGTAGACAGCATTTTCATATTACCCATTCTGGAGATCAGCAACATCCTTCAAACTTAGAATAATGGATTCAGTTACATGAGGCTCTCCAATAGACACCATTGCATGGGGCAACCTGGCCCCCAAATTTTAAATTCTGTGGAGTTATAGAACCAGAAAAAGGATCTGTTATAAAGGCAGCCCAGAGTCATCATGCCTTCCGCCATCTGTGAGGTCTCTCCTGCGGGGGCACAAGCAGAGAGGCAGTGCCCTGGAGCATAAAACCCTAGATCTTCTCAACACTTTGAAGTCAAGCGGGACAAGCAGTGTTCATATTTGGAAGTTAAGTTATAAGGACTAAGCTGGATATTACGGCCACAGTCAGTGATCTGAAATTTGGGAAGGGATTCAGTCTAAGAGTGAGGTAGAAAGTACCATGGGGCAACAAGAATGTGTTTCAATCTCAAGCTCCATTATTTGTGGAGTAGACATGGAATCCAGAAACTGTTATTATGCTTTTGGCATTGAATGGAAAGAAGGGTAAACACTGAGTGTGACATTTTTCTGTGAATCCGATTGCTTGAAGTTGTGCAAGTCTAAGACAGAGAATGGGAATACCACCAAAAAGGCAAAGAACATATTGGTTAGATAAGTAGCTAAGTGGATCTAGTTTAGGAAGAACTATGAGTTATCCACATTAGTCTGAAGCCACACCTCTTTTTCCCACTAGAAATTGTGTTATATGGTTTCTTGAGCTTTAGTCCAAACAGAAGAGTCATTCCTAGAGTTTGAATTCATTTTCATAACTACGTTTCACATAAACTATGTAATTTGCTTCAAACAGTAATCCTATGAGGTATTATTACTATAAACTTCTTGACAAATAAAGAATTTGAGGTTTAGATAGGTAAAGTGACAGCCAGTAAATGATGGCACCAGAATTAGGTTTTACACCCAAGGTGCTTCCAACTCCACTTCCCTGCTTTTTCTCTTTCACTTTCTTTTTCTTCTTTAAGGTTATTATTATTTTTTGGCTTTTATTTCTATTACAAAATAGCATATGTTAATGTATAGTAAAATGATAAAGTTCATTTTAGCCAAAAAGAAGAAAATTGAAACTATGCATAATTTCATCACCCATAGATAATTATAACTAAGATTTTGATGTACTTCCACTATTTTACCTGTAAGTGTGGGTATGTGTGTAGGTGTATGTGTACGCTCAAGAGTACCACATTGTCATCATAAATGCATACAAATTTGGAAACCTACATTTTTTAACAATGTATTTCAAACATTTTCCATATAGCCATATATTTTAGTTTTCAAATATTTTTATTAAAAATGATATCTTCTTGATAAAATAATGCAGAAAGGTGTGCACAGTGAAGATCAAAAATCCCTTGAATCTTCCATCAGAAATAAACAGTTAACATTTAAATAGATATCTACTGATTTCCAATCTGTATGTGTATATGTAATGAATGAAAGGATGAAAGGAAGGGAAAATACACACACGCAGGTACGCGTGCAGGCACGCGTGCGCACACACACACACACGAACTTCTTTAGTAATGAATGGAGTTACATGAAGTAAAGTCCTGGTTTTAAAGTCAGGTTCCATGGAATCAAGCACTGTAAAATAGGGACAATTATAGAACTAGGCTCACGGATTTTGTCATAAAAATTCAATATGTTTGTATGTAAAACCTTTAAAAGAGTACCTTTGCTTGATCATAAAGTAAGTGTTCAATCAATATTAACTGCTATTATTATTGTCATCATTGTTTTAATATCTATCATGACTATAATTATAATTTTTTAAACAATGCTAATTGCTGTTAGTTTTTTGTTTTTGTTTTAGTGTTTTGTCTTTAACATTTCCATGTATACCTCATACAGTTCCACAGAGGACTGTTTTTAAGTCCCCTGGGAAGAATACACTGACAAGTCTTTTATAAGCAACAGTTTTCTGAAAGAGCTAGAAAGATATACCATACGAAAACAACAACAACAAAAAAAAAAAAACAGGCTGGGGTAATCAATCAGGACTCCTTCTGTTGTTCAAGATCCACATGAGAGAAGTTCTGGTCAGTGGTGATTAGTTTCAAGTTGTCTAAATTGAATTTCTGCAAGGCTGTGGGAAACCCTGAGTGTGGCTTTCCAACATCTCCATCTCCAACCAGGAAATGTTGAAACTCTGTGATAAATACCTTTTATAATAACCTTTTATAATGCCTTCAGCAACCCATGTCACCTGGCTCTAACATTTGTGTTGTGAATATAATCTTTTACTATGTCACTGGAAAGCTTACTTACTTTTCCACAATGTATAAAAAGAAATAACCAGGCATCACACATGCACAGTTACATAACAGTAATGAAATGATGATCTGGCTGCAGATAAGAGCTATCTCTATTCTACAAGATGGAAGAGGAAGTAACTAGTCTTGGGTTGGAGCTATCATAGCCCTATTTTGTGTCTTTACTTTTTTTTTTTAACATCTTAATTGGAGTATAATTGCTTTACAACTGTGTGTCCTCTTTACTTTTTATACTTCCTTAATTTATTTATTTGAATAAATTCTGAAAGTGGGTGCTGGGTGAAAGACTATATATAGTTTATGTGTTGAGATTAGTGCTAAACTATGGTAGAGAAAAATTAAACAAATTTGCATTCCTGTGAAAAGTTCATAGGGAAGGAAGCCACTGCATTTGTGCTAAGATGGAACACGGTGCTAGGCTCACATTCCTGTGGCACACAGTCCTACCTCAGGGAGGTTTCTCTAATCCAAAACCATCCCACATGACACTCGCTGTCAATGTCTTGGTCCAGGCTTTGTCCACTATTTCCCCAAACCTAAAAAGTCTCCAGACAGGCCTCCCTAGCACCACTCTCAACTCTAATCCACCTTTTCTCATTCCCGCCAGAATGATCTAACAAAAAACACATGACAGTTACAATTTTACAGCAAGAAAATAATCTTCTTAAATCCTTTCTGAAATGTTGTCCCGTTTTAATGTGTCTAAAAAAACCTTAAAGAAATCTACCCTGCAGTAACTGACATTTCTCCTCCCTAGAAGACAACCGAAGGGCATGCATTTATCATACTGTAACAATCAAGACTGTACCTTAAGTCTTGCTATACTGCTTAGTTCAGCTTGTAATTATGAAAATTGCACTCTGTTGTGTTTTATTGATTAGTATTTTTGGCTTAGACCCATATATTCATGCATTTTAAAATTTGCATACCAAAGCAAATTCTTCTGTGATAAGAAATGTAGTAAAATGTCCTAAATTTGTCAGTTCAAGTATATGTTTAGTCATTTGGGGTAATACTGTTAGTTTATATTTCACAAGATTTAGTGAGAGCTACGTTTTCAGTGCAAAAATATGATACAGGTGATATTTTTTATTCTGTTGCTGAGGAGAATTGACCTCTTAAATTTTTCTCTAGGGCCTGGTTGTTGCAATAAGAGGCCAGAGGCTCCCCACTTGGAAGAAAGCACCCTCTCCTTTATCCCCTTTGCTTTACACTTTTAGAGACACAAAAGGAACCACAGGAAGGTTCAGAAAAACTGCTAGTTTTTCTGGTTGAATTAAGCCAGCTGTAGTAAACCTTATTTCTGAGAGTTCAAAGGAGTTTGTAGCTCCCTCAAATTATTGCCCTTCTCACCAGAAGCTTAATTTATATTCTGGACTCAAATAAATAGCTTTTGTGCCAATTATTCGAGTTATTTAGCTACATGGTCTTCACCTCTCCCTCAAAAAATGTGTGACATCTGTAGGCAGCTGGATTAATGAAAATTAGACTTCGGTGTTGTTTTAAATTTTTTTCCAACTATCAAAACTTTCATATGATTTTTTAAAAAATAGAGTATAATTTAGAGTCATATACTACGAGAGGTCCCTATTAATGATTTCCATTTTACACACATGCCTACAGGCGCAGGGTCCCAAACTCTATCTAGCGTCTGAATTCAGCCCTGCTGCAGCCTCAGCCAACCTGGCCCTAAACAGAGTAGATAAAGGAAACCGTTTGATTGGGCCCACAGCTCAGGACTGATTCAATACCAGCACTGCACCTGCTCTGTCAGCTTTTGTGTAGTGATTTCACTAACCATCTTGCCTGTGTTAACAGAACTGTTTTGTATTTGCTCTTTAACCACAATTTGACTAACTCCTTTATGATGAGATAATCATATTTCTGCACTTCTTTGACTTCAAATTCCTTAATAAAATTCCCTTGAGGGCTTTTGTCTTCCAAACCAAATAATTGTACAGCCATTTTTGTTTCTCCAAGTAATGCCAGAAGCTATGTAGTTAAGGTAGATACAACCCCGTGATATAATCACAACATAAAATAGAGAGCTGTAACCTGAAACGTGCTATTATTTCCCTTAGGTGGGAGGTGCTAGAAAGACACGAATAAGGTATATGTGCTCACTATTAACTCCAGGCTGTACCAAGAACTTGTAATACAGCATCACCTATAATTTTTTAGTTTATTCCTCAGATGTTTTCAATCACTAATACATATATTTCTTGTAGTGATACAGCCAATATTGTGTACAGATGATAGCATTGCTTTATACAGTCATAGATTCACACTGATGATAAACATAGACTGTCAGAATTTTCCTATCACTCAGTGATTCCATTTTTTTTTTTTTGTTTCTAAGGTGCCATTCTTTTGACAGACACAAACATGTTAGTTTGTTTCCTGTGAGGATTTTCAGTGTTACTCTACTGATAGATATAGCCAGATGGTGAAGAGTTCCTATTAAGCCCACTCTGTGAGTCTCATGTTCATCCTTGTACTTATTTTTGTATTAAAAGGACTTACCTGCAAAATACCTCCTAGTGCATCAAAGTTCAAGCTCAAATCTGGCAAAGTGTAAGTTTTTCTTTAACATGAAAACCTGTGTTCCATCCCTTATAAATGGTCTCCCATGAAAATTATGTATAACATATAGCAAACTAAAGTCAATGACAACTGATTACGAACAAACTGATAAAATACTCTCAAGCTAGGTTATGAAATTAGAAGAAGAACAAACCATGATGGATAACAAATAATACATGGAATAGTTGAAGCAGGGATTTAGGGCATGGATCCTGCATGACCTTGGCTGAGTTGCTCTTTGTATCTTAGTGGCCTGATGATAGCAAACATGCCTAATTCTCCGTGCTGTGTTAAGCATTAAATCAGTTACTATGTGTTAAGAGGAACAATAGCTGCCATTTGGAAACATACTATTAAAATTAACTACCATTACTTGATAGCTTTCAGGCTTTAAGTTTACAATTTGACCTTGCCTTTCTTAAAGGTAATTCAGTAACCCATCCTGGACTACTTCTCCCCTACCGTACCCCCCAAAACAAAAACCTTTAGTTTCGTCAAATGCTTTTTCTTCATCTATTGAGATAATCATATGATTTTTGTTTTTCATTCTATTAGTGTCTTGTTTCACATTTATCGATTTGAATCATTCTTATATCCCAGGGATAAATACTACTTGATGATGGTTTATGATCCTTTTAATGGGCTGTATATTTGGGTTCTCTTGTAGCTCTCTGAGCATCTTCAGAACAATTATTTCAAATTCTTTTTCAGGCAATTCATGTACCTCTATTCCTTCAGTGGTGCCCTGTTTCCCTGATTCTTTGTGATCCCTGCAGCCTTGCGAAGGTGTCTGCACATTTGAAGAAGCAGGCACCTCTTCCAGATTCGACTGACTGACTTTGGGCAAGGAAAGAACTTCACCTTCAGGTGGCGGCACTGGAGCACGCTGTGACCCCAAGCCTAGTCACATAGGGAGCTGGTGTAGGGCACACAGTAGCTCTGGGATGGTGGGGCTGTATCTCTTTGGTTCAGATCACTGGAGTCTGCAGCATCAACACCTGTGTAGACTTTGGTGAGGGCGGTGCGTGTTCAGCAGTAGCCACAAGTGATGCTGGGGTTCTCAGCAGTGCCTCCAGGTCCAGTGGCAGGTAGTGGTGGTAGCTGGAGTGATGCGCACACACTGGCCTGGGGCAGGTTGCAAATACACACGTTCTGGTGGGGGGCCAGGGCCAGCAGCAAAACCAGGGCCAACTGCAGCCACTCTGGCAACTGCAGTGGTTCTGGGGTCAGCATGCACTCCTGTGGCTGCAGGGTCTTGCCACGGACGTGAGCACGGCAGTGAAGGCTGCTGAAGGAAGTTGGGCCAGTGGGACGCAGGTACACAGTCAGAGGGTCTGGTTGCAAGCAAGGCCAGCAGAGCAGGCCAGCTACAGGAGACAGGTCTAGAGCTGGGTTCACAGGCAGCTGTGGGGACCTTAGCTTTCAGCACTCAGCTGTACTCTTGCCACTGCAGGGTCTTCCTAGGGGTGAGTTCATGGGAGTGGAGGCTAGTGAAGTGACTTGGGCTAGAGGTGTACATGTGCAGAGCTGGTGGACATAGCTCTAGGTGAGCCTGATGGTGCAGGCCAATGGGAGGATATAGGGCCTGATCTGAGTGTGCATTTCATGGTCACCGGATCTCACCACAGGCATGCACATAGGGACCCAGTCACAGGCACCAGAACTGCCGTGTGCAGGTGCACAGGGTCTAGCCCCCAAGGCTCACGCAGCAGTAGGTGTCAGCCAGCCATGTCTAGGCTGTCTTGCACTCATGCAGCCACAAAGGCATGGGCTGGATGCCTGTGCAAATCCTGGCTCTGGCAGGGTAGGAAGGAGAAAGGGCAGGCAGGGACTCAGGTGGCTGGTGTCCGCAAACTGAGTATCTATGAGGCAAAAAATGGTCAGCTCTGTAGGGCATCTATGGTAGCTGTGCTGGCCACTGGTTTCTTCAGCAGTGAAAGCTTCTGGGGTCCTCTGCGGAGCAGGGTGCTGGGAACCGTGGTCATTCCCACCGTGTGGCTGATACCTATAGCCCCTGTTCTTCTTTCTTGTTCCTGGCCATCTAGATACTCTCAGTTTTGCCAGTCTCTGGATGGGGTGAAACCAAAGCAAGGTCCTTCATGTTGTGCCCCAAATGGCTGAGGAAGCTGGTCGCTCACTCCCTTCTCCCTTTCCCAGAGAGGGAAGTCTTTCTAGGTGAGGTATTCCCTCTTACTGCTGAGCAGTGCCTGCCTCTGTGGTGGGATGATGCAGGCAGAAGAAAACCATTCTTTCTTCCCTTTTTATGTGGTTCTTCTCAGGTTTTGTTGTTCTACTGTGTTACCTGAGGTTTCATACTTGGGCTCCTGAGCAATCTAAGAGCTGCTTTTTTCTGTGGATAGCTATCTAGTTGTTGATCTTCAGGGGGCGTGGAAACTGAGGTCTCCTACTCTGCCAGTTTGGTAATGTCGCTCCTCCAGATTTAATTTTTAAATACTAGTATTATTGGAAAAAGCATATCTATGATTACTGAATGTTATTATCATTCAGTATGGTATGCTCTCATACCATTCTGGAGCAGAGATATACTTTCTACGTACAAAAAGAAACGTTGAATGCATTATGACATTCTTATGGAATTTATAAAAAATCGAAAGGTAATCTAAACACACTAAATTTTCAGAAAATTGGAAAGCAAGTAGGTCAAAGGTTTCATATGCTAAAAACGATAATTACGTGATAAAATAGATGAAAATACCTTTTAACGATTAGGAAAATATTACAGGGAGAAGTCCAGTTTTATCTTAAAGAATGGAAAGAGTACACTTTTTGTTGTAAGTAACTGAAAATCCAACTCAAATCCACAAACAATATAAGAAATAAAATGTTTAAAGATTGCTGTGGGCACAGGTGAGCATTGAAAGAATTCTTGAACACTGTCATTAAAGTCCAGTTACTTTGCATTTCTCTGTCCTGTCTTCATCAGAACTGGCTTCATCCTAAGGCTGGTTTCACTCAAGGTCCCAATATGGGTGCAAGGACTTTTCATGGCCAGCTATAGCAGGAAGAAGGCATATCTTTGTTGCAATACTCCCAGCAAAATGAAGGGCTTAAAAATGACTGTTAAGTTTCTGACTTAGGCAACATGTATGGCAAAGTGTACGGCAGCACTGTTTTGCCAAACAAAGGAACTTGCGTGATGGAAAAATTGGTCAATGACAGACAATTCTCCATGGGTCTCACATTTTTGCACATCTTGAGAGCCAGGCACTGCCTGCCTTTTCTTCCAAAGTATCTTGTCAAAAATGTTTATGTAGTGAACAGCCTTGAAAAACAAAATGAATGTTTCTCTCCAGAGCAAAGAGAATGGTATCCTCAGCACTTCTCTCTCTCACACCCCAGTTCCAATCCACCAGAAAATGTTAGCTCTGCCTTAAAAACATAGCCAGAATCTAATGCCTTCTCCATATTTCTATGGTTGATACCAGGCTCCAGTGGAGTCCCTAGAGGGGCTATCTAGCCCAGCATGAGCCAAACCTTCCCATCCTCATTACTTCTCTGACCTAACCTCTTACTACCCTCCTCTCCATTCATTCTGCTCCAGCCACACTGCATCCCATGCTGATCCTAAAGTGGATCAGCATGCCTGGCATACTTCACCCTTTCAGCCAATGCACTGACTGTTTTTCTTCCTGTAAGTGTTCTTCCTGTTATCCCATTGCTAACTTCTTCACCTTTTTAAAGTATTTGTTCATAATATTACTTTTTCAACTCCTATCTTTTTTTTTTTTTTTTTTTTTTGCGGTATGCGGGCCTCTCACTGCTATGGTCTGTCCCGTTACAGAGCACAGGCTCCGGACACGCAGGCTCAGTGGCCATGGCTCACAGGCCCAGCCGCTCCGGGGCATGTGGGATCTTCCTGGACCAGGGCACGAACCCGTGTCCCCTGCATCGGCAGGCAGACTCTCAACCACTGCGCCACCAGGGAAGCCCTGACTATCTTATTTACATTTAAAATCTCTCTTCACTCCCATCCCAGCCCTTATCTTTTCAACCTTTTTTTTTAATTTCCACATTACTAATCACCTTCTAATATGCTATATAATTTGCTATATAGAGTCTTTATTCCTTTGCTGTAATTTGAAGTCAACAGGACGTATTTTTATCTGTTTTCAATGATGTTTCCAAGCACCTAGAACAGTGCTACACACATAATCCCTGCTCAACAAATAATAGTTTAATAATGATAAATGTCTCTCCTCAAAGTTTCTGTGGAAGAAGACAAAACATACTTGTGTGCATATATAATTCATAGTCATAATTGTGTTGTTCCTATGCTTTTCTTAATAGAAGCAATTTTAACAATGTTCCAAAGTGTTCCAACCAGGATAAAACCCCTCCTGGTATGATGTAAGTTTTGAATATACTGTTGGTCATGACTTAGGCATATTTAGGTTCTCAGATAGAAATTAACCTTTGTACTAAAAACTGTGTTGGGACTGATTAGCAATGCTTTCTTACTGAAAACAGAAAATATGGGCCCCCACTGGAATTTACAGTAAATGTGTCTTCAGTTTGCTGGACATTTTCTTGTTTCTTTTAGAAAAATATTTTGCAAGTTTCAGGTTACAGCTTTCTATTTTTCTCTTAAACAACTTTGTCTCAATTTTGATGATGTGATTATATCATAATGCTCTATCTGCTTTAACTACAAAACTTCTGGCACAAGTTTGGGCAATTGCAAAAGTGTAATTATTTACATTGGAAGAAAGCACAAAAGTGACTTAACTAAGGCAGTAAACATTAGGGAAAATATAGAAACCTGATGAGTTCGTCATTGTCCTATTCTGTTCTGCTAACAGACGAACCAAACAAATAGCGGTGTAGAAATAAAATTTAAAGTTATTATCTTACAAAGTAAAAGTTAAATTAATTAACTTTAGGACAAATGTATGATATACCATACATACTGTTCATGCCTTAATCAAAAAACCTTAGATCTAGAAGTCAAAAAAATGTAAGCACATTCTTAAAAAAAAAAAAACTGTTAACTTTATAAAACAATATAAGGTGATAAAATAATTATATAGTTGTTTGTTTGTTTGTTTTTGTCTTTTGTTTGGTAACAATGTGCAACCCTACCAGACATATGTGAGATTTCCTGGCTCAAAGTTAATCCTCAATGAATATCAGCTCCTTTCATTAACTTGCTTCTATGCAATCTTGCCAACACTTGGTATTAAAATAAAAAAATTCCAATGTGAAAAGGAAAATGAGGTATTTTATTATTGTTTTAATATGCATTTTTTTGTGATTAAACCCTTTTTCCATAGGTTTATTGGCCATTAGAACGTCTTATGTTCCTTGCATGGGTCTCCCTTTTACTTTTCTAATAGAGTATTTATCTTTCGCTTATTGATTTCTTAAAACTTTTATAGGATAAGAATATAAAGCCTTTGATTTACATATATGGCAAACATTTGACATTTACTTATGATATTTTTTTTTTCACTTCAAGTTAATTAAATTTTTATATAGCCAAATCCATCAACCTTTCCTTTGCTGGAATACTTAGTAAGACCTTCCCCAGCTTGAGACCAGACATATATTTTCCTATACTTTTAAAAAGCTATTTTCTGGCTTCATTTGTTATATTTACTCTATCTGAAATTTATTTTATAATAAGGTACAAGGCAAAAATAATTTGTTTTTTTCTCAATAGATAACCAATCTGCATCAGTTTAATGACATAATATTTATCTTGTAGAGATAAAGCTAAGCTACAATTGTCATCATTTGGACTTCTTATTGCAAAAAACACAATTCTTAATTCTTAAATGTCTAAAATAAAGATGTGTGCAATAAAAATTTATTTTAGTGCTTAATTATTCAATGCCTTTATTTAAGTTCTGGGTGAAGAAATCCAAAATGAAAATGTGTACATTAAATGCATTCCATGAATGTATTAATGTTAGACTATTACTATTCTAGAAATTGATAATATAAATGATACTTTATAAAAAATAATCTTCTAGAAAACAAAATAAAATTAAATGGGGGAAATAATAGATAGATCAATGGAACATAACATAGAGCCCAAAAATAGACCCACACAATATATAGTCAGCTGATCTTTGACAAAGGGGCAAAGACTATTCAATGGAGAAAGGATAGTTTTTTAAACAAATGGCGCTGGAACAACTGAACATCCTTTTGTAAAAGAAAAGAATTTATAAATAAATGTTACTAAGGGAAAAAAGCCAATTTGAAAAGGCTACATACTGTATGACTCCAATTATATGATATTCTGGAAAAGGCAAAGCTACAAAAATAGTAAAAGGGTCAGTAGTTGCCAGGAGTTTGTTGGGGTGAAGGTGGGGGATGAATAGGCAGAGTACAGGGCTGTGAAAATACTCTGTATGATACCATAATGTATCCATAATGATGGATATATGTCTTTATAGATTTGTCCAAACCTATAGAAAGTGCAATACCAAGAGTGAACCCTAATGTAAATTATGGTCTTGGGTGATTATGATTTTGTCAATACAGATTCATCAATTGCAACAAATATACCACTCTGGTGGGGGATGTTGATAATGGAGAAGCTACACATGTGTAGGGGCAGTGGGTAAATGGAAGCTCTCTGTCCCTTCCTCTCAATTTTGATGTGAACCAAAAACTGCTCTAAAAAATAAAAGTCTTTATATATAAGGAGAAGAAATAATTCTGGACATAGACCTCACACCTTTCACAAAAATTAACACAAAATGGATCATAGACCAAGATATAAAAGGCAAAACTATAAAACTCTTAGAAAATAACATCAGAGAAAACCAGATGGCCTTGGCTTTGGCAATTAATTTTTAGAGATAACATCAAAGAGACAATCCATGAAAGAAACAAACGATAATTTGGACTTCATTAAAATCAAAAACTTCTGCTCTGCAAGGATACTGTCAAGAAAATGAGAAGACAAGCCAAAGACTGGGAAACAAAAAAAAAAATGGTTTCAAAAGACATATCTAATAAAGGACTGTTATCCAAAATATACAAAGTACCCTTAAAACTCAATAAAGTGAACAACGCAATTAAAAAATGGGAAAAAAATCTGAACAGATACCTCATCAAAGGCAAATAAGCATATGAAAAGATGTTCAGCATCATATGGCATTTGGGAATTAAAAATCAAAATAACAATGAGATACCACTATACACTTTTTAGAATAACCACAATCTAAAACACCGACAACACCAAATGCTAATGAGGATCTGGGCAACAGGAACTCTCATTCATTGTTGGGAGTACAAAATGGCGCAACCAGTTTCGAAGATAGTTTTTTACAAAACTAAAAGTATTCTTACTATACTGTGCAGCAGGTGTGCTCCTTGGTATTTACCCAAATAAGTTGAAAACGTACGTCCATACAAAAACCTGTGCATGAATGTTTATAACAGCTTTATTTATAATTGCCAAAACTTGGAAGCAACCAAGATGTCCTTCAGTAGTGAATGAATGAATAAACTGTGGTACATCTAGACAATGGAGTGCTATTCAGCTCTAAAAAGAAAGCTTAACAGTTGTACTCAATCAGTATATAAATGTGTTGAATTGAGTGTTACTTGTAAGTGCTAACAGAAATTTAACCTCTCTGTGAAATGTATACTCAGTTGTATGTATATTATACATTGTTTTGATCAAAATGTGATTCTCATAAAAGAAAAAAGGAATATTAGATGATATCTAGAGAAAATAGAAAAGACAATTTGACAGAGCTTCATAAAGATAACTGGAGAAATAAGGTGATTTCCATACACACCTTTCCTCTACTTTGACTACTTTGTTTATTGGGGAGCTCAGTTAGATGAAAACACCTTCAACATCTTTATATTTTCTATTAAGAAAATTATAATAAAGGAAAATCCTGAATAGTTTCAGATGTTAAATCAGCAGAATAAGCAGGAGAAGGAAATCTATTTTATCAAGGCTTAATAGTGTGATAAAATCATTATTACATTTAGTAGGATGGAGAAAGAGCGGTCACAAGGGAAACAGATAGGTAAATCCAGTTAGTCTCATAGAAATAAGGTGGGTCTTAAAGTAACACGCTCAACTGAGGGAAGTTCACTTTTATCAGTACCAGTCTGGTACAAGAAAAATTGGTTTAATAAAAAGGTAACAACAACAAAAAGGGCTTAATGCTGTCTGACTGCAATACAGAGAATAATCCTCCACATGGCTAAATATTAGCATGAAGAAAAATGAAAAGTAAAGTTATTACCAACAGCAGTTTAGAATACGCCGTTATTTATGTAAATTTTATAACTAAGTGAAAGAATGCTGTGGAATTCTCCTTTTGAAAAAGTTGAAAAGTACAACTTACATCAAAATGTCCTTAATATGTTTAATTTTTCTTTGAAACTAAACCCTACTCATAGTCATATTCAGAGGCTATTGGCAGGTCTGGAATGAAGCGTTTTTAGAAACTTTAGGAAATTAAGAATTAAACTCATGATTCCCATTATACCCCGATTACATCTTCATGAACACTGAGGTTTTTAAAATTTTGTATGTTCATGAATATATTAAATCGGCATTTATATACTTTATTAAAATGTCTAATACACACATACACATTTTGCTAAAGTCCAATTAAAGCTGTAGAGTAGAATTTTATCTCTGAAGTGCAGTCACTTTGCCTGAAGTCCAACAACACACAACCCATTACTTATCACAGCATAAATACTTGTTAATGATCACAATTATAAAGATAGAAAGAGTCTGCACTCTAAAATAGGGTTAAAACTCTTTTTGGTGACAGTGACCCAAACTATAGGAATGATATCAGGGAATAAATCATATTAAATAGATGGATACAAATAATTCAACTGTGCTCCGTTTCTGGAGAGGTTTATTGGTACCTGTGGAATATATAGGCATAGTTGTTATTTTGCCAAATGAGTAACTAATGAAGTTGATTTATATAACGTGTTTAGAACACATAAAGGTGAAATGATTGATAATTTGGTTTTATTAACATCTATCTAGGGATCAAAAATGAAATGAAATACTCCAAGAAAACGTTTAACATTTTAGTTGTAACTAGTATATCGATGTAACTAGAACACTGAAGAAAATTGGAGTGAAAATCCATAATATCTACAATCAAAGAGAATAATCTTAAAATATACCAAAGGGAGACAAAGCAGCTTACTTATAAATTAGGAACATTAAAATCTCAGATTTTTTTTTTCTTGTAAAAATCAATGGCAAAAATCAATGGCAGAAGAGACTAGAATAAATTCGAAGTGATCAGGAAAACAATTTTGAGCCTAAATTTTTTAAAGGAAGAAGTAATTCTGTGAGAAAACATGTAAGATAGACTGTTCTCTCCCTATTTCAAATATGTTGACATACTGGTTACAATTTAACTGCAAAATGATAGAATACTTAGAACCCCCCCAAAAAATAATTAAGGATATATTTCTAGGGTCTAGAAACAAAAGTATTGGAAGACATTCCCTATGGGTTTCTCACATTAGGGCAGGTCTTGTGGGAGAGACACTGTCATTTTGTTCCTATCTTTTGAAGGAATCTATGTGGCAAACAGCCTTGGAATTTAGAGATGATGTATCTCTCTGCGGCAAAATGCAGATTGGGTTACAGATTGGAAGATAAAGATAGTGCCTTTTGAAAAAAGTCAGACATGAAAGATCCAGGATCCCTAAACTCATGGTTCCTCTCCTAAATATATCCACTGAGTGTTCAAGTTTCACCTGGCCCTCTTCATTTTCCTGTTGGATTTGAAGCTTGGTAAACCAGCACAAGAAAATACTAATACTCTGTTTACTGCTATTGTTGTGAACAATAAACTATCCTTCACCTCTCATCTAGGAGTCTCATGTCTTCTGCTAGCATCTGCGAAACTGCGGCAGGCTGACTTGATAGCTTGAAAGTAGGATAAAATCTCTAATCTTTCACAGTTCTTGACAGAAGGAAGTAATGATCTAAGGAATCATTGTGTGAATTAGTGCTCTAGATGCCCAGAGAAATATTGTATTCAGATAAAGGCTTTACAAGCTAGAGATTGGAGTTGCAACTTCTTCAAAAAGTCTAGAGATCAACTGAATTTACACAGCTACATAAACAAAGAAAAACTATAATCTGTTTTCTTACTTAGGAAAGCTTGGCTCTGTATGGAGCTGTGAATGGGAAAAGCGCCTCCACTAAATAATAGAAACACCATGTCTACATCATGCATGGATATATGGACAGACTTTCCATAGCCCATGTGGTGCTGGAATCTAGCAGGTGAGATAATATCACAAAAATAAGTAAAATCTCTTGGGCAGAAACAAGGGCAAAGTCACAGTCTAGAGATACTTCCACATTTTAGGAATATGTTGGAATCCCATAAAATATAGTCTCCCACTGAGTATGAGTTCAACAACAAAGATGTAAAACTATATAAAGAAGCAATTCATCATAAGGTAGAGATAGTAGATTAACCAAATAAGAGTATCACAACCCCAAGTCTAAGAGATAATACAATAATCTGAAAGATAATACATAATGAATATGTTTAAAGGATTACAAATATAAAAGAAAAAAAACAAAGTGAAAGAATAGGAACCCAAAATCATATACACGCATGCTGAATTAAAAGGGAGCTATATAAAAAAATATAATAAAATATAAAAGGAAATTCCAAACAGAAAATGAATTATTGATATAAAACTCATATGGATTTATTAGAATATTAGATACCGTAGATGAGAACACTGGTAAACAAAGAAATCTAAAGAAATTTGACAAAATGCAATATATAGAAAAATTCAGAGTTTAAAAACAGGGTAGAAAGAAAAGTCCCAATACTATATATATCCAATACCTCATTGGTTTATTCAGTAATTTATTTGAATATTCATATATGTAAGTATGTTTGAGTATAATTTATGTATAGTTCTTACAAAATTCATTAGAGTTTGAAGAAATATTATTTCCTTGAACATGCACAAATGTGAGAGGTAAAGATAATGTAGCTTAGAGACTTTTGAGACATTTGTACTTTAAAGATAAAGTAAAATCCTCTAAGTTAGATACCTTTAAAAAATACTATGGTCAATCTTATTTGGTGTTTGGGTTCTAAACCATCAAATTAAGAAGATGATTTCATGTTGTCCTTTTAGGTGAATATCATGTGATTTGCTTTTCGTGTGCACAGGAGGCCATGTGATTAGAAGTAATCTAGCAGAATCAGACTCATTGCTAGAGCTGAGACAAAATAGTCCATGGTCAAATCCAATGGGCAAAGCTTAGGATTTGGGAAAACACTTCAGAAAGCGGGCATAGGGAACCTCCTTCAATGTAATAAAGGCCATATATGACAAACCCACAGGTAACATCATACACAATGGTGAAAACATGAAAGTATTCCCTCTAAGGTGAGGAATATGAAAAGGATGCTCACTCTTGCCACTTTTACTCAACATACTTTTGGAAGTCCTAGCACAGCAATCAGAGAAGGAAAACAAATAAAAGGAAACCAAATCGGAAAGGAAGAAGTAAAACTGTCACTGTTTGCAGATAACATGATACTATGCATAGAAAATCCTAAATATGCCACCAGAAAACTACTAGAGCTCATCAATGAATTAAATAAAGTTGCAGTATACAAAATTAATATACAGAAATCTATTACAGTCCTATACCCTAACAACAAAATATCAGAAAGAGAAATTAAGGAAACAATATTTACCATTGCAACAAAAAGAATAAAATACCTAGGAATAAACCTAACTAAAGAGACAAATGAGGGACTTCCCTGGTGGTGCAGTGGATAAGAATCCACCGCCAATGCAGGGGACCCAGGTTTGAGCCCTGTTCCGGGAAGATCCCGCATGCTGTGGAGCAAGTAAACCCATGCACCACAACTACTGAGCCTGAGCTCTAGAGCCTGCAAGCCACAACTACTGAGCCCACATGACACAGCTACTGAAGCCCATGAGCCTAGAGCCCGTGCTCCAAAACAAGAGAAGCCACCACAATGAGAAGCTAATGCACCACAATGAAGAGTAGCCCCCACTCGCTGCAACTAGAGAAAGTGTGTGCACAGCAACAAAGACCCAATGCAGCCAAAACTAAATAAATTTATTTAAAAAAAAAAAAGAGGCAAAAGACCTGTACTTGGAAAACTTTAAGATGCTGATGAAAGAAACTGGAGATGACACAAACAGATAGAAAGATATACCATGTTCTTTGATTGGAAGAATCAATATTGTTAAAATGACCATACTACTGAAAGCAGTCTATAGATTTAATGCAATCCCTATCAAATTATCAACAGCATTTTTCACAGAACTAGAATGAATAATTTTTAAATTTGTTTAGAAACACAAAAGACCCCAAATAGCCAAAACAATCTTGTTAAAGAAGAACAGAACTGGAGGAAGCACACTGCCTGACTTCAGACTATACTACAAAGCCACAGTAATCCAAACAGTATGATACTGGCACAAAGACAGACACATAGATCAATGGAACAGGATAGAAAGCCCAGAAGTTAACCCACTCATTTATGGTTAATTAATCTATGACAAAGGAGACAAAAAATATATACTGGAGAAAAGTGGGGCTGGGAAAACTGGACAGCTACATGTAAAAGAATAAAATTAGAACATTCTCTGACACCATATATAAAAATAAACTCAAAATGGATTAAAGACCTATATGTAACCCTGGATTCTATAAAACTCCTAGAGGAAAACACAGGCAGAACACTGACATAAATCGCAGCAACATTTCTTTGGATCTGTCTCCTAGAATAATGGAAACAAAAGCAAAATAAACAAATGGGACCTAATTAAGCTTAAAAGCTTATGAATAGCAAAGGAAACCATTAACAAAATGAAAAGAAAACTTACAGAATGGGAGAAAATATTTGCAAATAATGCAACAGATAAGGGATTAATTTCCAAAATATACAAATAACTCATATAGCTCAATATCAAAAAAAAAACCAAAAAACCACAAACAACCCAAACAAAAAATGAGCAAAAGACACATTTCTCCAGAGAAGACATACAAATAGCCAAGAGGCACAGGAAAGATGCTCAACATAGCTAATTATTAGAGAAATGCAAATCAAAACTACAATGAGGTATCACTTCACACCTGTCAGAATGGACATCAAAAACTCTATAAATAATAAATGCTGGAGATGGTGTGAAGAAAAAGAAACCCTCCTATACCATTGGTGGGAATGTAAATTGGTGCAGCCACTATAGAGAACAGTACGGAGGTTCCTTAAAAAAGCAAAAATAGAGTTACCATATTATCCAGCAATACCATTCCTGGGCATATATCCAGAAAAGACTAAGGCTCTAATTTGAAAAGATACCATGCACCCAAATGTTCATAGCAGCACTATTTACAATAGCCAAAACATGGAAACAACCTAAGTGTCCATCAAACAGATGAATGGATAAAGAAGATGTGATATACATACATACATATATATATATGTGTATATATATATATCTCACACCAACTGCTGGGTGTGAGCTTGTGCTCCTGGAGCTGTGGGAGTGGCCTGTGTTCCCTGTGGGGACACAGCCCGTCCACAAGGAGTGAAGCCAGACAGATGGACTTGCAAACGCTGCTCCTCCATCTGTGCTCTGATGGCACAGGCTCAGGGTGTGTGTATGCAATGACACATCAGATCACCATATAAACATATACCCAATGGAATATTACTCAGCCATCAAAAAGAATGAAATACTGTCTTTTGCATCAATATGGGAGAACTTAGAGATTATCATACTAAGTGAAGTCAGACAGAGAAAGGCAAATATCATATGATATTACTTACATGTAGAATCTAAAAAATAGTACAAATGAACTTATTTACAAAACAGAAACAGACTCACAGACATAGAAAAAAAACTTATGGTTACCTAAGTGAAAAGGGGGTGGAGAGGATAAATTAGGAGTTTGGAATTAGCAGATAAACACTACTATGTATAAAATAGATAAACAACAATGTCCTACTGTATAGCACAGGGAACTATAGTCAGTATTTTGAAATAACCTATAATGGAAAAGAATCTGAAATGAATATATACATACATATATATATATATATGAATCACTTTGCTGTATACCAGAAACTAACACAACATTGTAAGTCCACTATACTTCAATAACATAAAATTAGGAAGAAAAAAAAAGAAATGGCAAACCAAACAGTCTGTTCATAGTGGAGACATTGAGAGTAGGACATATAGTTGAGGGAAAAGGAAAGTCACCAAGGTGATTCATGACTGACTGTGAAGTGAAATCCTATTCCAGGAGGTGTTTCCACATACTACCTTGCAACTTATTTCCTAGTATTTTGAGGAATATTGCCATCAGGCAGGCTATATAGTTTTCAATGATTGCATAGCACCTTACATATGTGTGTGTGTGTGTGTGTGTGTGTGTGTGTGTGTGTATGTGTATAAAATAAATAAAATTAGCAATGATTATTGACTATGTGTTTTCTAATGGATAGTGTTCAATAAAATGTTTATGTAATTTAAATCATAGCTGCTTTTTTTTTCATTATATGAGCTTCAGGTGTATAGCATTATAATTTGACATTTGATTGAAATACAAAGTCATCACCACCAGAAGTCTAGTTGCCATCCAACACCATAGAGTTGACCCCTTCCAAAACATAGTTTCTCTTAACTGTAGTAATAATAGAATGAATTACAAATATTAGATAGGAAGGAATGCAAGTAACAAAAGTTTTATATATATAACAAAGAATAAAAAATAAATAAGTGAACAATAAAATGATTTCAATATAGAGAAATATAAATGTATTTATGTATATAACCAACATAATTTACATTAAATTATACTGTTTGAGACTTTGAGACTATTCTACGATTCTGATCATATGGAGTATGAAAAAAGAAAGGCAATAAAATGAGGAAATAGAAAAAAACATTTTATTTGCCTTTTAGAAAGGTTGGTCAATAGGTCCATAAATTTTCTTGATTTTGGCTCATTAAAGGAAAACAACACATTAAATATGGTTTCCAGTTTCCAGAAAATAATTGCAGTATATGTACATTTGGTTTCAAGTTTTATGTCTTCCTACTGAACTAGTCATACTCTAATCAGTCTACCATAGCTGTGCATCTTTCCTTCCAGTCTATGACAGCAGTAATTCAAGACAACATCTACTTCCAGCAGAATGTTAAAGTTGATTGGGCCTTAAGGAACATATATTTCAATCCTAGCAGTTTACATATGAAAGAACTGAGTATCTGAGAGTTTGAATTATTTTCCAAGGTCATATATCTAGTTAGAAACTGAATTGGTTACCTTCAAAAATCACTGGAGTTGAAACAGAGTTCTTTATGCACCGCCTGAGGAAATGTAATATTTACAGCAGTGAGGAGAAAATTAGAATATTCTTATCCCACCATGTGCTTTAAAATTACATCTTTAAAATATTTTACAATATGGTTTACAAATTGACATTGGGTAAAAAGAAACATTTAAGATTCTCTGTTGATTCCCTATGAAAAGGACCATCATTATTTCACAATAGTGCTAAAAAAAAATAGAGATTCCATAAGACAAATGGGCACTAGAGACTTTTCTACTATTTCTACTGAAATCATAGGATCAGGTTTAAGTATTCTTATTTAAATCAGTTATTATCTTTTTTTGGGGGGGGGTATTTTAAAATAATTTCCGGTGTTCCCCCTCTTATTTTCCAGACTCCAATACAAGCTAAATATGCCATACAGAGCCCTTATGGCATAAACACATGGGTGAGATTTTGAACTAGAAACATTTCATTGTATTGAATTGGGTTTTCTTCTCCAAAAAATTTACTTTTATTCCCTTCTATTTGGTGAAAAGTCACTAAGTTCATAAATTGATAATGAATGCCCTAAAGTCACAAATATGATGTCAAAGATCCAGAAAAAAGTGAAAAAATTAAAATGGATTTGCATGTATGGTTGCAGACCTAGCTTGATACAAAGACTGGCCAGCTCTGAAACGATGCTCAAAGCTAGTCTATCAGCATAAGATCCAGAAATATTGCTTTCTTCTGTCCAGAAAGATAGATTGCTTTGATTGTTAAAAGAATGGGCTCTGGCATGACTCAAAGATAGTTTTGTGTTGTAACTCAGCACTGAAATTGTACATATTGCTGTTTACCTCAATTTTTGTAGCGATTAAATGACAGTTTATGTAAAGTGTATAACCACAGTCTCTAGCACCTGATAACCAACCACTATTCCACATTTATTTCCTCTCTTTATATTCTCAAGTTCCTCTGTTACACTCTACTCACTGAAATACTGCTACGTTTATTTGACATCTCTTCATAGAAATTCTTAATGCTCCTGGTGGAGTGAATCGTATCTTTCTCTAACTACTTTTTATATGTTGCTTGCACCTCTTTTGCAGTATTTCCCTTTCTTTGAATATTACGTTTAGTTACATCTGTGTCCCTTTCAAGAGGAATTGCTCCTGAAGTGCTGTATCTTATGCAGAATTCAGTCTTGTATACAAAATGTACTTATAATTTTTCAGTAAAAATGATTCAGAGTAAAATAATTATTGAAAACTTAACCCTACTGAGATGAGTGTTATGCCATGTCTACATAATGCTATATATCTAATTAGCTAGAATCAGGTTTCGTTCATTTCCTCAATACATAGCTAGAACATATGTCCTTGTATTGACAAAACATTGTCATCCTTGACAAAGAAGTTTATTAATTTGTGTATGTTTATATTGAATTTAGCCTTCAAGTTTGCACCTACATTATCAAAACATGTTGCTCAATTTGTCTACTTTGCATAAAATTTTATTTCTATCTATAGTCAGTTTTTTCAAAGCATTAAATTTAATTTCAATAGCATAGCCAATATGTTGCTAATAAATTAAAATTCAGTTGTTGGCCAGTTCTGGGTGTAACTTTCAGCGTAACCTATATATGAAACTTCTAAGAGGCAATTATAATTCCTAAGACTCTAAGGAGCAATTTATCCTTTGAATCGCATATAATAATGACTAAGACTTGTGTTTTGATACTTATAAGAAAAAGCATCCATATGCTTTTTATTAAAAAGTAAATTTTTCAAGTTTCACTTCTATCTTAACCTTTCACTTGAATCTTGTTACATCTGAAGTGACAGGAAAAAAAAAAGACATATTTGATTTGATTTTAATCTTAGGTCACTGACAGTCAAAAAATGTAATTAACACCCAAAACTGAAAAGGAAAGAATAGAAGCTTTAGGTTTAAATCCTTAATGCCAAAATATTTGGCTTACTATATAGGAAAATATGAGGAGGTATTAGGCCAGGTCTCAGTATCTATTTACTTTAATGTATAATTTAGTATTTGTTTGCTTGGATGGAAGATATCTTCCTTCAATTATACCAGATTCTATACTTCCCTAAGCATTACATGTCATGTTACTACTTGAGTTTATGAATATGGTTTAATCGTGCCTGAGGTATTTCATAAGAAAGTAAATAATGACCATTTGTGATAATTTTATTACACGGTGGAAACTTCTCTCTTCCGTAGGTTAAATTTAGGTGTTTTAAAATAAAATACTCCAGATGAATAGGTCATCCTAGGTTATGAATTTTTCTTTTGCATTTATCTTTTGAACACAAAATTTGTTTCTCTGTAATCAGGAACAGATATTTAAATTACTTTTGTGGGACCAATTAGATATGAACAAATACAGGTATCTTTAAGCATAATTAAATAATATTTTTCATTATATAGTTCTATAAAATTTAAGGTTTAGTTTGGGGAGTTTTCACAGCAGCAAGAAAGGAGGAGTACAGTTTTCCTGCATATCTTATTTTTCCATATCAAAATTATATCTCCTAATAGGTTGCTTTTCAAAGGACATAAATGAATCCCTTAGTGTCTGTTATATAATTAACCTTTATTTGCTCAACTTCTTGACTTTCCAAAGCTATGTTGCTCCTCTATATCTCAGAAAAATCAAAAGTACAACTCTGACCAGAATTATCTACAAAGGGGAATAGTTTACAGTAATGAATAGACACAGTAGGGGGTATTAACAACCAGGTGCTATACTCAGAAACTTAAGACAATTTCTTAATAAAAACTTTTAAAACACTCTAAAATAAAGTTAGGGATAGAGAAAATTAACTGACATTGCATACTTGGTTGCTTTAATCTGCTCAACCTATGTTTTACACACCCTTAAGTTGTCACTTCTTTTAAATTTTTGGTTCTTTTTTTGTTCTCTGCACCATAGATGTCTCATTCTACTATTTCCCTTACTTCCAACCGATGAGTTTATTTAAATTGTTATTTTAACTGAGCATTTGCAAGATATTGAACATACATACAAACATTAATATATATGTATACATAACACTTCTAATATTAAATCCTTATGTACATACATATAAAATTTTACTTTTGTCATAGGTACATACAAAGAATGAATTATGAGAGACAATACTAGTAAAATGTTATTATATACCTTTAAAATGTGGAAAACACAGCTAATATTTTAAATGCATTTCTCTATGAGTATTTGAGATTAAAAGTAAATTACTTTTGGGCTTCCCTGGTGGCGCAGTGGTTAAGAGTCCGCCTGCCCATGCAGGGGACATGGGTTCGTGCCCCGTTCTGGGAAGTTCCCACATGCCGCAGAGTGGCTAGGCCCGTGAGCCATGGCCGCTGAGCCTGTGCGTCCGGAGCCTGTGCTCCGCAACGGGAGAGGCCACAACAGTGAGAGGCCCGCGTACGAGAAAAAAAAAAAAAGTAAATTACTTTTTTACAATGTCACGCTTGTTTGAACAAATCAAATGCACACAAAATTTAGAAGCAGGAAATGCTAAGCTTGTTGATTAAAGTCTTTAAGTGTTGTAAGAAACTCAAATTTAATTTCAGAGCAAGTGTTTGTATAGTTACTATATACTGACGATCATTAGGTTTGCGATGTTATTTTCTAATAATTCTGCATTAGGCACTTGATTACAAATTTGATTTTTTATATAAAAGCACAAGTAATTTTTGGTACTTGACTTCTAATATATGTAATAAAAACTATAAATACATTATTTTTTATATTTGCATAGCATAGCTATGAAGTATGCATTAAACTGTTGAACCAATGATTACCAATGATTTTAAATTTATTTTTCTGTATTTTCCAAATGTTATATAATTAAGCATATGTGACTTTAATAATCAGAATAGAATTTTTTTCTCTAAAGAGAAAAAAAATGTAATATAAAAAGTTTTTTTTTTTTGTAAAGACCGCCCTCTCATTCAGTGTCTTGCTGGGAACCCCTGAATGGTAGTATGGGAGCTGCTTGCCCCTGCCTTCATGTTGATCACTCCAGCATATGTTCCACTGTCACTCTTGGCCCGAGTATAGATTATGTATTTGGAGTGATTTTGTGTCAGTGTGCACAGCAACCCAATTTCTAATTAGATTAGTGAACAAGAAAATGACATATAAAGACATTCTAGACAAAATGAAGAGAACTACAAACATGCAGACTATGTAGGTTATAAAGGGTGTATTGTTTTCTAACTCAAAGTTCTATTACCTTATAAATAAGAATATCATTGACTACGTTTGTTAATATGAGGCTCAAGTTTCTTATTATTTTCTATCTGTAAACAAAATAATAAGCCCAATTTTGCATTGTGATAAAGTTTTGCTAACGTTACATATATTTGTGGAATTATTATTCTAAGTAATCTGTAACAGGAAACTTTGGGGTTGCACTTGGCCACTCATCATGCAAATTTAAATGTAAATCTTGTTAGAAACAACCCAAAACAAACTTCCTCATAAGTCTCTTCTCCGAAATAGAATAAATTGCCTAGTTTGTGAATCACCTAATCTGACTAAAAATTATTTAAATATTCCTTTAGCTATTTTGAGTTTATACCATACAAAGAGTAAATTGTTTTCAATCCCTCTTACTTGTATTCTTATCCCTAGTGTTGAAGTGCATTTATTCACAGTCTTTGGATTATACTTTCTGTTTTAAGTAAAACATCTGTGTGTTACTGCCTGCCTACTACCACCCCTGCAAAAATGTGGATTCTGGCAAGCTAGCAAGAACAAACTGACACACCAGATATACATAGCTGTAGGTAGCCAAGTTCTTCCATCTGTGGTGCATGCCACTTATGGTCATTCGACAAAGGTTATATAGGTTGGAACAACATATGCAAGGCAAAATTAAATAAAATTAAAAATCTAACTTTATGATATTGAAATCTTTTCCTCCTTTTATCTTTTGATTATACTGTTAAAGATAAAATAAATCTTGATAATGTGCTACAAAATCATTTTTCATACTTCACCAAATATCATTGTTGCAACTTCAGTAACAGAATTATGATTATTTCATTTATTTAAAATAATATGGCATTCTTTAGAGGGGTTAAGATATTCCCTTCTATTTTTTGAAACTTTCCTATCAATGTGATAAAATTTAATGTGTTAACTTCTAACTATGAGCTTTAAAATTTTTACCTTAGCATATTTTAACCATACAGAAATCTCTCCATATAGAGCACTGGTTCAGGCATCCCAGATTGCTATCAGGATGGTTTCATTTTGACTGGGATGACCTAAAGCCTGTCAATTAATTATAATGTTATTCCAATTATAAGAAGTTTTATTTTAAAGAGGCTTTCAGTGCATAATAGGAAATTAATCACTTTTCATCTGTATAAATGACAAAGCCCTCCTAAGCGATATTATATAATTTCAAATATTTCTGTCATGCATTTTCAAGAAATGTTTTCAATTAAATGATATTTATTTTTCTAATTTTATGTATAAGTGATTAAAATGTGTAAATTAAATTCATTGCTTTGTTTTCTTACATTTATAAGGTAGAACTATTCCTCATTTTTGAAAAAAAATTTATAATACAAAAGTAATTTAAAATATAAGAAGCTAAGCCTAATGTCTGTATATACATTTTCAACAAATCATGAAAGAATTTTCTTTTCTCTGGCAGTCTGCAGCAACATGAACATCCCAGTCAGATCCCACTAAAATCAAATTCAATTTGATTGAGGTATAATTTGCACTAAATAAAATTCATATATTTTATCTGAACAATGTGATGATTTTAACAAATGTATATCTCCATGTAATTACCACCACAACAGTCAAGATATAGAATATTTCTATCACCACAAACCATTGCCTCATGTAACTTTGATGTCAATTACTTCCTCACTTCTCCGTATCTCTGGCCCAACTAACAGTGAATTGCCCAACTATTTTCTGGCAACGTACGTTACTTGTACCTCATCTAGAATTTCATATAAATATGTATGTGGTTTTGTTGTTTGGTTTTGTTATGCTTTTTGCCATAGCATTTTAAAAATATATTTTGTATTTATATGTCTATATTTTCATGTATATTGTACATATTATGGATGTACTTTCAATGGGTATTTTTTATAGGTATCAACCATTTGTTTCTAAAAAAGTGCAGAATAATAGTCCATTGTATGGCTATAAAGCAATTTATTCAGTTTTTGTTGAATATTTTTTCCAGTTTTATTATGAATAAAATTATTGTGAATATGACTTGTGTACACTTCTTCTTGTAGATCCATGTTTTCGTTTCTTTTGGGTAACTACCTAGGAGTAAAATTGTTAGGTTATATAATGTATGTGTTTAACTTATTTTTTTTTTAAGTGATAAATGGTTTTCAAAAGTGTGTGCAACATTTTCTACTACTACCAGCAATAGATGAGTGTTCCAGTTGCTCCTGGTCCTCACCGACACCTTGTGGTGTTCATCCTTTTACTTGTAGCCATTAGAGGGTCTTAAGTGGATCTTTTGTGGTTCTGATTTCCATTTTGTTGATAACTAGAATTTTAAGTATGTTTTCATATGATTATAGGGTATGTACATTTATATGTCATTCGTAAAGTGTCCATTCATATCTATTGCCCATTTTAATACATTTGTATCATATTAGCTAATTATAAAAGTTTTTTTTTAATATCTTCGAGATTGCAAATCTTTGTCTTTATACATTCTGGATTGTAGTCCTTTGTACTCTGGATATTTGTTTTCATTTTTTCAAGTTCAATTTACTGTTTATTCTATAGTTAACATTCTTTTATGGCTTGTCAAAGAAATATTTGCCTATACCAAGCTCACAAAGATCTTTCTTTTGCTTTCATCTATATATTTTATATTTGGGGCTTTTACCTTTGCAGTAATTTTTGTTTATGCTGAGAAGTAAAGGTTGAAGTGTTTACTTCCAGCTTTCAAGTGTAGATTTGGTTGGACTAGTGCCAATTGTTGAAAAAAAGCAATCTTTTCCTTTTAATTTAATCTTGAATTTCATTGAAAATTAATTAACCTTGTACAGGTCTTTTTATAGGATCTCTATTCTCTTTCATTGATATATATGTCTACCTTAACATCTTTTTTCACATTATCTTGATTCCAGTGATTTTATAGTGACACTGAAAAAAGTAAATCCTCCAAATTTTTTCATCATTTTCAAAAACTTTTGGTTACTATAAGTTCTTTGGATTTCCATGTGTATTTTAGAGTCGTCTCTATTTCTGGGGAAAACTTCTGAGAATGCGATTGGAATTATATTGAATCTACAAGAAAATTTGGAGACAATCAACATGTAAACAATACTGATTCTTCAAACTCATGAATATTTTGTTTTCAGAATATATATCTTGCTCATATTTAAACTGGTTCTTACAATTCATACTGTTGATGCTTTTGTAAATGGTACTTTTTAAAAATTAATTTTCAATTGTTTATTGCTAAGGTACAGACATATACCTTATATCTTTTATAGTGACATGATGTCTGTGTCCTTGCTACACAGGGTCATTCCCACATAAAAACAGCCCTTTAAGACCATGGTAGATAACTGTTTCTCCTAAATTCATACAGTAAGAGAAATAAGAAAAAGTGAAAAATAGAACTATTCCCAATTAAAGGAACAAGAGAAATCTCCTGAAAGAACAATAATATGGACCTCTCCAGTCTACGAGACCCTGAGTTCAAAAAGGAGGTAATAACTATGCTGAAGGAATTAAGAAAGAATATAGAAATGTGGATCATTGACACAAGGAACTAGAAATAATAAACAGGAGCCAGTCAAAATTAGACAACTCAACTGCCAAGATGAAAACTGAGCTAAGGGCAATAAATAGCAAACTAAATAATGCAGAAGAATGAATAAGTGACCTGGAAGGCAGAATAACAAAAATCACCCAATCAGAACAGCAGACAGAAAAACAAATGAAAAAATGATGGCAAAAGATGAGATCTATGGGAAGACAAAGAAGGACACTATATTATGATAAAAGGATTAATACGAGAATATCACACCCATTAACATATATGCACCCAATTTAGTAGCACCTAAATACATAAAACAAATATGATAAACATAAAGGGAGAAATTAATGGGAATACAGTAATACTAGGAGACTTTAACACCTCACTGACATCAATGGACAGATGTTCCAGACAGAAAATGAATAAGGCAGCAGAGATCCTGAATGATACAATAGCCTTAACTGATATCTACAGGACCCTACATCCAAAAAAAAAAAAAATGAATACACGTTCTTTTCAAGTGCACATGAAACATTCTCTAGGATATACTGCATATAGGACACAAAACAAGCCTCAACAAATTTAAGAGAATAGAAATTATTTTAAGCATCTTTTCTGAACACAACACATGAAACTAGAAATTAAGCACAGAAAGAGAAACAAGGAAAAGATCATATGGAGACTACACAACATGCTACTGAAAAACAGTGAGTCAATAATGAAATCTAAGAGGAAATTTAAGATAACCTTGAGGCAAATGACAATGAAAATACAACCATACAAAATCCATGGGATGCAGCAAAAGCAGTCCTTAGAGAGAAGTTCATAGCAATACAGGCCTTTCTCAAAATATAAGAAAAATCCTAACTAAACAACCTAAACTAGAAAAAAAGAACAAACAAAACCTAAAGTCAGCAGAAGCAAGGAAATAATAAATATCAGTGAGAAAATAAATAAAATAGGGATTAAAAAAAGAAAATAAAATCAATAAATACAAGAGCTGGATTTTTGAAAAGATAAACAAAATTGACAAACATCTGGCTAGGCTCACCAAGAAGTAAAGAAAGAGGACCCAAATAAACAAAATAAGCAATGAAAGAGGAGAAATAACAACTGGTAACACAGAAATAAATAATACCTTAAGAAAATATTATGAACAGTTATATGTTAACAAAATGGACAACCTAGAAGAAATGAACAAGTTCCTAGAACCATACAGTCTGCCAAAACTGAATCAAGAAGAAACAGATAATGTGAACATACTGATACCTAGAAGTGAAATAAAATTTGTAAAAAAAAAAAAAAAAAATCTCCCTGCAAACAAAAGTCTAGGACCAGATTGCTTCACTGGGGAATTCTGTCAACTGTGCAAAGAAGAATTTATACCTATCCTTCTCAAACTCCTCCAAAATATTGAAGAGGAGGGAATATTCCAAAGTCATTCTGTGAAGCCCCATCTCCCTGATACAAAAACCAAAGACTCTACCAGAAAAGGAAATTACATGCTGTTATTCTTGATGAATATATATGAAAATATCCTCAAAAAATATTAGCAAACCAAATCCAATAACACATAAAAAAGATCATACACCATGATCAAGTTGGATTCATTCCAGGGTCACAAAGGTGTTTCAACATATACAAATCAACCAATGTGATATACCACAGCATCAAAAGAAAAGATAAAAACCACATGATCATCAGAGTAGATGCAGAAAAAGCATTTGATAAAATTCAACATTCATTCATGATAAAAACTCTTGCCAAATTGTGTATAGAGTGAACATATCTCAACATAATAAAAGCCATTTATGGGCTTCCCTGGTAGCGCAGTGGTTGAGAGTCTGCCTGCCGATGCAGGGGACACAGGTTTGTGCCCCGGTCTGGGAAGATCCCACATGCCGCGGAGCGGCTGGGCCCGTGAGCCATAGCCGCTGAGCCTGCGCATCCGGAGCCTGTGCTCTGCAACGGGAGAGGCCACAACAGTGAGACACCCGCGTACAGGAAAAAAAAAAAAAAAAGCTATTTATGACAAACCCACAAACAATACTAAATGGTAAAAAGCTGAAAGCCTTCCTGCTAAAATCTGGAACAAGACAAGAATGCCCACTCCTGCTATTCTAATTCTATTTGACATAGCTTTGGAAGTCTTAGGCACAGCAAGAAGACAAGAAAGAGAAATAAAAGTTATCCAAATCAGAAGGGAAGAAATAAAATTGTCATTATATGCAGATGACAAGATACTCTATATAGAAAACCCTGAAGACTCCACACAAAAACTATCAGAACTGATAAATTCAGCAAGGTAGCAGGATACAAGATTAATATACAGAAATCTGTTGCATTTCTTTACATGAATAAAATATCAGAAAGAGAAAGTAAAACAAAACAAAAAATCCTGTTTAACGTTGCATCAAAAAAAAAAAAACCAAACAAACAAACCTGGGAATAAACCTAAAGAAGGAGGTGAAAGACATACTCTGATAATTATAAAATACTGATAAAGGAAATAGAAGATGATTCAAGGAAGTGGAATGATACCACATGCTCCTGGATTGGAAGAATTAATATAGTTAAAATGGCTATACATACCAAAGCAATCTACAGATTGAACACAATCCCTATCAAATTACCCCTAACATGTTTCATAGAACTAGAACAAATAATCTTAAAATTTATATGGAACCACAAAAGACCCAGAATTGCCAAAGCAATCCTGAGGAAAAATAACAAAGCTGGAGATATAACCCTCCTAGACTTCAGACATTACGGCAAAACTACAGTAATAAAAACAGCATGGTGTTGGCACAAAAACAAACATGTAGATCACTTGAACAGAATAGAGCCTAGAAATAAATCCACACACCTCTGGTCAATTAATCTTTTTATTTAATTAAAAAAATGTTTTAAATTTTATTTATTTTTGGCTGTGTTAGGTCTTCATCACTGCACACGGGCTTTCTTTAGTTGTGGCAAGTGGGGGCTACTCTTTGTTGCAGTGAGTTGGCTTCCCATTGTGGTGGCCTCTCTTGTTGTGGAGCACAGGCTCTAGGCACATGGGCTCAGTAGTTGAGGCACGTGCGTGGGCTTCAATAGTTGCGGCGTGTGGGCTCAGTGGTTGTGGCACGTGGGCTCTAGGGTGCACGGGCTTCAGTAGTTGTGGTTCATGGGCTCAGTAGTTGTGGCTAGCAGGCTTAGTTGCTCTGTGGCATGTGGGATCTTCCTGGAACAGGGATCGAACCCAGGTACCCTTCATTGGCAGGCACATTCTTAACCACTGTGCCACCAGGGAAGTCCCCTGGTCAATTAATCTTAAATGAAGGAGCCAAGATTATACATTAGAGAAAAGACAGTTTCTTCAGCAACTGGTACTGGGAGAGCAGGACAGCAGCATGTAAATCAGTGAAGTTAGAACATTCCCTCACACCATTCACAAAAATAAACTCAAAATAGCTTAAAGACTTAAACATAAGACAAGATACCATAAAACTCCTAGAAGAGAACATAGGCAAAACATTTTCTGACATAAATCTTAGCAATATTTCTTAGGTCAGTCTCCCAAGGCAAAAGAAATAAAAGCAAAAATAAACAAATGGGACCTAATCAAACTAATAAGGTTTTGCACAGCAAAGGAAACCATAAACAAAACAAAAAGACAACCTAAAGACTGGGAGAAAATATTTGCAAACAATGCAACCATCAAGGGCTTAATTTCCAAAATATACAAGCAGGTCATAAAACTCAAAAACAAACAACCCAATCAAAAAATGGGCAGAACACCTAAATAGACATTTCTCCAAAGAAGACATACTGATGGTCCACAGGCACATGAAAAGATGCTCCATATTGCTAATTATTAGAGAACTGCAAATCAAAACTACAATGAGGTATCACCTCACACCGGTCAGAATGGACATCATCAAGAAGTCTACAGGGCTTCCCTGGTGGCACAGTGGTTGAGAGTCCGCCTGCCGATGCAGGGGACACGGGTTTGTGCCCCAGTCCGGGAATATCCCACATGCCGCGGAGCGGCTGGCAGCGTGAGCCATGGACGCTCAGCCTGCACATCCGGAGCCTTTGCTCCGCGATGGGAGAGACCACAATAGTGAGAGGCCCGCATACTGCAAAAAAAAGAAAAAAAGAAGTCTACAGATAAGAAATGCTGGAGAGGGTGTGGAAAAAAGGAACCCCCCCTACACTGTTGGTGAGAGTGTTCAGCCACTACAGAGAACAGTATCGAAGTTCCCTAAAAAGAATAACAGCAACAACAAAAAAATTAGAATTACCATATGATCCAGCAAATATCTGGAAAGGAAACAATCTCTAATTTTAAAAGTTACATGCATCCCAATGTTCATGGCAGCACTATTTACAATAGCCAAGACAGGGAAGTAACATAAATGCCCATCAACAGATGAGTGGATAAAGAAAATGTGGAATATATGTGTGTAATATTACTCAACCATAAAAAAGAATGAAATAATGCCATTTGCAGCAACATGGATGGACCTAGATATTATCATACTGAGTGAAATAAGTCAGAGAAAGACAAATATCATATGATATCACTTATATGTGGAATCTAAAAAAATAGTACAACTGAACTAATTTACAAAACAGAAAGACTCACAGACATGGAAAATAGACTTATGGTTACCAAAGGTTAAGGGAGCTGGAGGCATAAATTAGGAGTATGGGATTAACAGATGCTCACCACTGTATACACAATGGATAAAATACAATTTACTGTATAGTACAGGGATCACTATGCTGTACGCTTGAAACTCATACAATATTGTAAATAAATCACACTTCAATAAAAATTTAGATCTATTTTTAATCTCCAGCTTTTCTTAACATTTTCTTTTTTTTCCTACTCATTACATTCATATTTTCTTTAATTCTTTCAACATATTTAAAATCAGCGTTTTGAAATCTTTCTCACTTTCAAGTTTGTTTCTATTGACTGGTTGTCCTCCTTATTATGGGTCATATTTATTTATTCTCTCTTTTTCTCTTCCTCTCTCACATGCCTCATACTTTTGATTAGATGCCAGAAACTGTGATTGTTACATTGTTGAGTGTCCTTCAGACTTTGCGTACACACTATGTTGGGTTTGGCGTGGACTCAAGATTACCTCCATCTTCTTCCCACCACAAATAACACTGATGAGCCTCTTAAACATATTCCCTCATGAATCACTGTGAAGATTTATCTGGAAAATATCCCCAGGAATGTTATTTCTGGGTTATAAGTAGTTTTATCCTCAGTTCATCTAAGCAGAACCAAATTGCTCTCTGGAAAGACTTCCTCAACAACCATCCCCTAGCAATGCTAGGGATTCATTCTCCCCCCCAAATTATACTTTTATCATCTAACTCTGTAATTTTTGTCAGTCTTATAGGCATGTAATGATATCTTATCCATGTAATTTGCATTTCTGTGATTGCTAATGATTTTGACATCTGTTTCTTTCTGAGCATTGTCACTTATTGGATGATATCTCCTGTAAATATCCTTTCTATATTATTTGTCCATTTCTCTATTTGATTTATAGGTGTACACAGATCATTCTGCAGGTGTTAGGCCATATTTAGAAGAGAAATTTAAGCACCCACAAACAGGCTGAAATTTCTTATTAGTATACTCATGTTTCTGCAAGCTTGGATATGTATTCAGTTTGGGAAAAATGACTTGAGGATAGGAAGAACAGATCAAAATACATAAGGTAGCAATGACAGAATTGAGAATAATTTTAAAGAAAAAACCCATGTAAATAAGAACAGAGCATGATTCTTCTTGTCCAGAATTAGTCTGATGTCCACAACCCCCCATGACATGACATTTAAATTTAAATTAGATTGAATTCTATAGAGTTAAAAATGATTAGTCAAAGAAAATAGGGGATAAAAATTAAAGGAGTATATAGTCTGAAAAAAAACACAACACAGAATTAATTTGTAGGAAACTGATTTTTTATAGTGGTTGATATATGTGGTCTGTACTTGTTTATATTGTAAAAATTTTGAAGTCTAAGCTCTTTGATAACAAGCTCTGTTTGTCTCATTTAACACTCTCCAGATGCTGCAGCGTTTATTTTTTCCATTCCTTATTCTTTAAAAAAAAATAAGAATGATCAAATCAGTTGTGCTTAATATATTCAAAAGTACTGCTTACAAGAACTAACTTTTTCTAAGATTCAGGAAAATAAGGAATAAGAAAACAGATAATTTTAGTTAATCTTCCTTATTACATTTAAATTTGAGGATTTGACTCATACATGACAGAATAGGAAATTATAAGGAATTTCAGTATATTTACAGTAAAATATATTCTATATTCTACTGATCCATCAAACTTCCTTGAATCCTCTTAAAGTCACAATAAAACAACCAGTTATTCCATTATCTCTCCTAAGCTCAGTATCTAAACCCTGAAAAATGCTTCCTATCCATTTTTGTTCTTTTAAAATAAACAGTCATGTCTGGGACTTCCCTGGCAGTCCAGTGGTTAAGACTCCATGCTACCATTGCAGGGGGCGTGGGTTGAATCCCTGGTTGGGAAACTAAGATCCCACATACCATGTGGCATGGTCAAAATAAATAAATAAATAAATAAAAATAAACAGTCATACCTTATTGTCTAATAAGGGAACTCTTTCAAGAGCTATCGCATTATATTACTGCTGCCTTTCTTTACCAAAATCTATAATTTTCAAACTGCTAGATTATTCCATAACAAAAAATTCACTAGGATATTTATTTTTTCAAACATGTTCAAAATCCAATATTTTCCATCAACACTATTGCATTTGATGAGAAAAAAATAACCTTTCAAAGTTTTAGGTAGGGATTTTTATAGACGAAGATAGTGAGGCTTTAGAAAATATATTTTCTTGAATTTGTTTGCCCTGTACATATTGGAAAAAAACTTAAAACTTGAATTTAAATTTCAAGATAAATTTCACTGTCTTAATAACAATATACATATTTCATTTTTTTTTTAATCTTTCTCTTTTGTGACACCCTACAACAGAACTCTGACTTAACGACAGCGATCTTCTCAATTGTTTATTCTTCACCATTATGCTTTGGTTCATGAAAAATTTCTTATTCTCCCTTTTTTTTCTCTTCCAGCACCAATTTCCTTCCTTCTCTTCCAGATGTGCAAAAATCCCTTCTGGAATTCAAGACCCAAATCAATACCACTATTCTATGAAGATTTATTATAATTGTATAAATAACACTCATAAGTATAATTGCATTTTATTTATGTAATTGATTTATTTATTTTTTATTCTATATACACAGATTTTTTTTAAAAGGTACGTTCTTCTTCACAAGCCCCATCCCACCACATTGGACTGAGTTTCTAGAAAAAAGAACCAATTTAAATTTTTGGCTTTATGTAATCTGGTAATAAATACCTTATGCATATCTTATTAATTAATACAATACATAACCTATTTGTCAATGTTCACCCTTTCTGGGATTATAGCATCATTTCAGCTATTTCTTTCATAAAGACTAGTTTTTGATTATCTAATCTACTGGTAATCTAGTGTTTTGGTTTCTTCCAAGGAAACCATATCACTAGGGATATGAACTGATACAAATTTATTTGGCTAATACTAGATGAGATGAGTTAATCTGCCTATATTTTATGCTAGTTTGCATTTTTCAGCATCCAACAAAGCATTTGACATTTATAATTTGTAGTTTTTTTCTTTTGTGTTGAAAAGTTCAAGCTTTGATAATCAAGTGATACTATCTAAGCAGAAAAGATGTAGATTCCAAACTTTCTTACTTCTGCTTGTGGCCAGAATGGAAGAAATGGCACTGAAATTAACCACTCATTATAGATAACTGAGAAAAATATACTAAACAACTGTTCAGATATTGGACAACAAGCACTGCCAAAGAGACAGAGAGAAGCATTTAGGGAGTTTAGCACCTGGAATTTGTGAAGGAGATTATTGGAGAGGAGAAAGCTACCCCTCCCCCCAAAAAGAGCCCCATGCTTCTAAGTAGGAGTAATCTTGAGTCTTTGAGTAAATACTTAGGGATATAAGTATATGATCCATAAGACATGTTAAAGAAGAAATTCAGGGGAAAAACAACCAAGAAAATTTGCATTGAAAAGTTCTTCAATAGCAGAGGGAAGAACACTCCCAAACTCATTCTACGAGGCCACCATCACCCTGATACCAAAACCAGACAAAGATGTCACACACACACACACAAAAAAAAAAACAACTACAGGCCAATATCACTGATGAACATAGATGCAAAAATTCTCAACAAAATACTAGCAAACAGAATCCAGCAGCACATTAAAAGGACCATACACCATGATCAAGTGGGGTTTATCCCAGGAATGCAAAGATTCTTCAATATACACAAATCAATGTGATACACCATATTAACAAATTGGAGAAAAACCATATGATCATCTCAATAGATGCAGAAAAAGCTTTTGACAAAATTCAACACGAATTTATGTTAAAAACTTTCCAGAAAGTAGGCAAAGAGGGAACTTACCTCAACATAATAAAGGCCATATATGACAAACCCACAGCCAACATCATTCTCAATGGTGAAAAAATGAAACCATTTCCACTAAGATCAGGAACAAGACAAGGTTGCCCACTCTCACCACTATCATTAAACATAGATTTGGAAGTTTTAGCCACAGCAATCAGAGAAGAAAAAGAAATAAAAGGAATCCAAATCGGAATAAAAGAAGTAAAACTTTCACTGTTTGCTGACGACATAATACTATACATAGAGAATCCTAAAGGTGCTTCCATAAAACTACTAGAGCTAATCAATGAATTTGGTAAAGTAGCAGGATACAAAATTAATGCACAGAAATCACTTGCATTCCTATAAACTAATGATGAAAAAATCTGAAAGAGAAATTAAGGAAACACTCTCATTTACTAATGCAACAAAAAGAATAAAATATCTAGGAATAAATCTACCTAAGGAGACAAAAGACCTGTATGCAGAAAACTATAAGACACTGATGAAAGAAATTAAATGTGATACAGATGGAGAGATATACCATGTTCTTGGATTGGAAGATTCAATACTGTGAAAATGACTATACTACCCAAAGCAATCCACAGATTCAATGCAATCCCTATCAAACTATGAATGGCATTTTTCATAGAACTAGAACAAAAAATTTCACAATTTGTATGGAAACACAAAAGACCCCAAATAGCCAAAGCAATCTTGAGAAAGAAAAATGGAGCTGGAGGAATCAGGCTCCCTGACTTCAGACTATACTACAAAGCTGCACTAATCAAGATAGTATGGTACTGGCACAAAAACAGAAATATATATCAGTGGAACAGGATAGAAAGCCCAGAAATAAACCCATGCACATATGGTCACCTTATCTTTCATAGAGGAAGCAAGACTATACAATGGAGAAAAGACAGCCTCTTCAATAATTGGTGCTGGGAAAACTGGACAGCTACATATAAAAGAATGAAATTAGAACACTCCCTAACACCATACACAAAAGTAAACTCAAAATGGATTAAAGAGCTAAATGTAAGGCCAGACACTATCAAACTCTTAGAGGAAAATATAGGCAGGACACTCTATGACATAAATCACAGAAAGATCCTTTTTGACCCACCTCCTAGAGAAATGGAAATAAAAACAAAAATAAGCAAATGGGACCTAATGAGACTTAAAAGCTTTTGCACAGCAAAGGAAACCATAAACAAGACGAAAAGACATCCCTCAGAATGGGAAAAAATATTTGCAAACGAAGCAACTGACAAAGGGTTAATCTCCAAATTATACAAGCAGCTCATGCAGCTCAATATAAAAAAATCAAACAACCCCAAAATGGGCAGAAGACCTAAACAGACATTTCTCCAAAGACGATATACAGATTGCCAACAAACACATGAAAGGATACTCAACATCACTAATCATTAGAGAAAGGCAAATCAAAACTACAATGAGGTATCACCTCACACCAGTCAGAATGGCCATCTTCAAAATATCTACAATTAATGCTGGAGAGGGTGTGGAGAAAAGGGAACACTCTTGCACTGCTGGTGGGAATGTAATCTGATATAGCCACTATGGAGAACAGTATGGAGGTTCGTTAAAAAACTAAATATAGAACTACCATATGACCCAGAAGTCCCACTACTGGGCATATACCTTGAGATAAACCATAATTCAAAAAGAGTCATGTACCACAGTGCTCATTGCAGCACTATTTACATAAGCCAGGACATGGAAGCAACCTAGGTGTCCATCAACAGATGAATGCATAAAGAAGATGTGGCCCATATATACAATGGAATATTACTCAACCATAAAAAGACATGAAATTGAGTTATTTGTAGTGAGGTGAATGGACCTATAGTCTGTTATACAGAGTGATGTAAGTCAGAAAGAGAAAAACAAATACCATATGGTAACACATATATATGGACTCTAAAAAAAAAAGTTCTGATGAACCTAGGGGCAGGACAGGAGTAAAGACGCAGATGTAGAGAATGGACTTGAGGACATGGGGAGGGGGAAGGGCAAGCTGGGAAGAAGTGAGAGAGTGGCATGGACATATATACACCACCAGATGTAAACTAGATAGCTAGTGGGAAGCAGCCGCATAGCACGGGGAGATCAGCTCGGTGCCTTTTTTTTTTTTTTTCCAGCTCAGTGCTTTGAGACCACTTAGAGGGGTGGGACAGAGAGGGTGGGAGGGAGACGCAAGAGGGAGGGGATATGAGGATATATGTATACGTATAGCTGATTCACTTTGTTATACAGTAGAAACTACCACAACCATGTAAAGCAATTATACCCCAATAAAGATGTTAAAAAAAAAAAAGTTCTTCAGATTCAAACAGAGTAGAAGATATTCAAGATCCAACCACCCAGATAAGAAAGAATTAACTGAACACCTATGATATTCAGTAGACAGCCTAGAAGGGCCTCAGCTTGTAGTAAGTCTTAACCAGTTAAGGTAAAGTCTAGGCTAGCCTACCCGAACAAAATTTTAAAGTCTCAAACTGATCCCAAAGTAGCTTAACTACCCCCCAAAGTAAAACTCATTCCACTTTAAAGGATGCCTCTCTTAGGAGCATTACAGTAAAATATCGCCTACGTCCAAAAATGGATCTTAAAATCATAGTGCTCAGTGAACCAAGCACATGCAATAAGTTTTATAACATTATACAGTAGTACATTGTTATAAGAACATGTAGAAGCAAACAACAATAAAAAAAGATAGTATAGAAAGATTGTAGCAGAGTAGAAATGGGTAGGGAGGTGAGAGGAATATGTGAATGAAAAGGAATAAATGAAATAAGAGAAGAGAGTGACACTAATAAAAGTGTATTATTAACACAACCCTCTCCAAATGAGGTTAAAAATAAACAGCCTGATAATATTGTATTCACAAGGGTGTCTGTTATATAAGGCCCATAAAACCTAAGCAAAACATGTTGTGAACAGTATTTAATTTGGTTAATGTAAAACATCTGTGTGTGTCACTTCCCTTTCAGATTGACTTGTTTTTAATTTACCTGAATAATCTGTACAGTCACTTTATTTTGTCATGGTTCCATTTCAGCTTACTAGCTGACACATTCTTTAGATGACTTTTTCCTATCAGTTAAATGGCCACAAGTAAAACTGCACAATCTACAGAGTGAAGAAAGCAGAGAAGGAGAATAAAAGGGAAAATGAAAAAATAGAGTAAGGAAAAATGAAAGATGAAAGAGGCAATTGAAAGCAGCAGCAAGAGAAAAGTGGAAAACAAGCTGGACATTGTAAATCCACCCCTCTTAGGGCTTTTTCTTTTTCTCTGTTTCTCCTTCTGTAAATAAGGACTGTTTTACTAATTATATCCTCCCGGAATATAAAACCTTATTTTGTTTCCACTAAAAGAAATTGTATAGAGGAGTTCTAATTCAGCTAGATGGTGAAGAGCAAGAAGCAGGTAGCTAAGGAAGGGCTTTAGTGCCTTTCTCTCCCCCTCACATCAGGGTCTTATCTTCTGTCAACCCACGCCTCTCCATAAGCAGCAACACAACTGCTGATGGTATGAAGCTCAAAGAATCTATACACACCACCTTTTAAAGATTGACAATAAACGTTTGTGACTATAGGTAATTTGGGGTGTAGTAAATAATACAACACATGGACAGAGATCAGTAAAAGAAAAAATATGTAGGTGAAGAAAAACAAATACTTTTAATCCCTCTGCTGCCAAACTGAACAAATGCCATTGGGCTTGAAGGGATCAAAGAGGAGATGATGTAATTTTTACAAAGATCTGTATCTTTCATACTTGTTGTCTAATTTTTTCCCCTTTCTATTTTATTATAATATTTTAATATGTCTATCTTTACTGAGAAACAAAAATGCAGTAATACACTGTACATAAAAGCAAACTCTGTGGAAGAGAAAGGAATTGATGGGCCTAGGGGAAGATGGTAAAGGCAAGACACTGACAGTAACAAAACAAAACAAAACGCCCCACAGTCTTTTCCTTCTTTGGTGATAGATAATATATATATATATGTGTGTGTGTGTGTGTGTGTGTGTGTGTGTGTATGTATATGTATATTATATATACACAAATATAAGGTTTTTTGTTTAAAAGACTGGAAAAGTTTTAATTCGGTATCAATTTTCATGAACATATATGCCATCTGGTTTGGACATTTTGATGTTACCTGCTGGGACATTTTCCCACCATCCTTCTCCAAGTTAATATGGCAATGTTAAGTGAAAATATAGAAAATACAATTAGGTTTGTTGATCTACTTAAGCTTTAAAACCATAAATCTATCTACTCATTATTATATTTTAAAGCATTATTTTTATTGAAAATAGTACAAAGTCATAAAATTAGAATAATCTGATATTTAACTTGTATATATATATTTTTTTTTCACCACTAACTTTTAAATATCTACAGTTTTTCTTTTCTTTAGCACTCTTCTCTTAATAAATGGCCACTCCAGCAGCTGCATTCCCTGTGAGTTCTACAACAAACATCAGTGAAAATTACTTGTGTTAAGCATGTTTTCACAGCTGCAAGCAGGATTTTTAAATAGCCAAGGTGCACTGAAGCTATCCTCAGCAATTAATAAATACAATACTAACAATATTTGTACTTGTGACATTTTTACTCTGAGCATACCAAAGCACTTTACAAATAAACATGTGTTATTAACCTAATTTTTCACAGATGGGGGAAAACCCACTAGATTAGGTTAAGGTGACATAAGTGACTTTGCCAAAGATTGCCCAGCAAATCAGATGCATGACCTTGAACAGAACCCAGGACTCCAATAGAGTCTCTGCTTTGCTTTGTGAAACTCCAGCACCTATTAGAATTTGAAGTTTAAATGAGAACCACTTAATGAATTTTGCACATCACCATATTTGTAATAACATTTGCCATAAAAACCACTGTGCCGGGCTTCCCTGGTGGCTCAGTGGTTGAGAATCTGCCTGCTAATGCAGGGGACATGGGTTCGAGGCCTGGTCTGGGAGGATCCCACATGCTGCAGAGCAACTAGGCCCATGAGCCACACTACTGAGCCTGGGCGTCTGGAGCCTGTGCTCCGCAACAAGAGACGCCGCGATAGTGAGAGGCCCGCGCTCCGCGATGAAGAGTGGCCCCCGCTTGCCACAACTAGAGAAAGCCCTCGCACAGAAACGAAGACACAACACAGCAAAAATAAATTAATTAATTAATAAAAAACCACTGTGCCAGTTATGTTTCCATTATCTTTTCCATAAAAAAAACAAACATTAAATTTTAGAGAGATTTTTTTACAGAGAAAAAACCCCTGCAATCAAACCACTCGGGCACTCAGTAATGCGTCTCCTCAGGAGTCCTGTCAGTGAAACGCACAGGAGCAATGGAGGGACAGTTGGTGGATATAAAGGAAATAATAGTCAGGCTTTGGATGACTTTCAGAGGATGAAAGGCAGGAAGAGGCTAATGGAAAGCCCAGGATGTTTGTTCAAAAGGTGTGTTCCTAGCCAGCTATTGAAGCTCATGAGCCTTTTGTCAACGTAGATTAGATATTTTTAATAGTATACTGTAAGTTCTCAACTAATTCTTAAAGATTAAATTGTCCACTGGTTAATAAGAGATGCCCTACTTTCAACCAGTCTATGAACTCTGCATATACATCAATTTTGTGCTACATAAGTATATCCATAGTTCCTTATTGTTTAAAAGACTGTAAAAGTCATTCTTAATTCAGTATCTTACCTTTATGAACATATATGCCTTCTGGTTTGGACATGTTGATGCTAACACAGACGGTTGCTACCTGCCAGGACATTCTCCCACCATTCTTCTCAATCAATATGGCAATGTTAAATGAAAATATAGAAAATAAAGTCAGATTTGTTATTTTCAAAACGGTAAATCTATCTACTCATCATTATGATATTTTAAAGCATTATTTTTATTTATTTATTTTTCGCTGTGCTGGGTCTTCGTTGCTGCACATAGGCTTTTGCTAGTTGCTGCGAGTGGGGGCTACTCTTTGTTGCAGTGCACGGGCTTCTCATTGTGGTGGCTTCTCTTGTTGTTGAGCATGGGCTCTAGGCGCATGAGCTTTGGTAGTTATGGCATGTGGGCTCAGTAGTTGTGGCTTGTGGGCTCTAGAGGGCAGGGTCCGTAGTTGTGGCTCATGGGCTTAGTTGCTCCATGGCATGTGGGATCATCCTGGAACAGGGATCGAACCCATGTCCCCTGCATTTGCAGGTGTATTCTTAACCACAGCGCTACTAGGGATGTCCCTAAAGCATTATTTTTTATTAAAAACAGTACATGAAAAGACATAAAAATTAGAATAGTCTGATAATTAACTGAAATATAGCTGTTTCCTATTAAGACTATGCAAAGGACATTCTTCCATACGTTGTTTCAAAAGCTAATATATTATTGTTTTTAAGAGTAAAAGAGTAACTGAAACACAAGTAAAATGATGTGTTTCAAGCAGAATTTCTCTGGCTGTAAATAATTTTTCAAAATAAGTAAGAGTTAAATGATTATAAAAAAGAATCATGTTTACCCCATAGATATGTATATTACAAAAGCACACTATCTGATATGTAAAAAATCCTGTGCTTAAGTGTTGTCCTGTGGGATTCACAAACAAAATATAATTATAACTTTTTTATAGTATGCTATAGATTACAAATCTCTAATCATGCACATCATATTTGTTTTATATTTTGAAATAGGATTACTTAAAAAATCTCCTTTTGCTTTTTTCCTTAACTATTTTATAATTTATGAAAATAAATCTGCTTAAAAAGTAAAACAAAATAATATATATACTCAAGAGTATAACTTCTCCTTGCTTCTTCACAATCCTCCAGTTATACACCTGAGTTAAACAAATTAACACAGAAACACACATATTTTATAAAGACTATAAAATATTAATATGTGCATAATCTTATAGCCTTTATGTATATAAATGGAAAATATTATTCATATCCTCCAAAAACTTGCTTTAAAATAGAATTTTGAGGAATTTATAAACCAATACAATTTGATGCACCTCATTCTATTCAAGGTATGCTTAATATCTAAACAACCCTCAGCTGATAAACATTTCAACTTTTTCCAGGTTTATTTCAATTTCAAGTAATGCTACAAAGACTAATGAACATATAATTACTGCACACTTTTTTGAACATATCTCTATAAATTTTCTTAGGTTAAATTATTTGGACAGCAAATATGTAACATTTAGAACATAATAGATATCATCAAATTGCCCTCTAAAAGTTTCAACTAATTTATGATTACTCTAACAGATTATGAGAAGACTGGGGCAAATGTATTTTTCTCTGATTAAATAAGTAATACATCTAATTCAAAATAATATGGCTAAAAGCTGACAATATTGTCTATACAAAATTTTCAGTAAGATAACCATAAACACATTGGTGTACTCTCCAAACTAGACTCAGACAATTGAATGCCTGAATTGTGGATGTACCAACACTTATTAAAGACAGATGGAGCCAGATTTTTTTCAAGTATATTTAAGCTTCAACTCTTTGCCTAAAACACCCATTTAAAAATATAATATAGAATATACCTAAAAAAATGTTACAAGAATTATGCAGTTCCCTACACCATCTGTTTTCTGTGTTAGAGAATCAGAGCATGTAACAATCAGAAAACTGGACAACTTTCAACCCGCCTCTTAGGATTTTGTTCTGGGGCCTCTGTGAGCCATCAGTACTTCTTGGATATCATCTTTTAATGGCTTTTTAGAGTGAGAAATAACAGGATATATCTATGCATAAAGAAAGGAATAGGGAGGAAGTTCTAAAAATGTATTGAGGGAAACCATTGATTCTATTGTTGGAGGAATAGTTTATCAAATACACCACTGGAGAAAGAGTTGAAGACAAAAGCATACTATTAATTATGCATTCTGGAGAACTTTAGTTTGCACATTATTTAAAATTATGTAGAGAACCAAGTAGAGGAGTACAAGGAAGTTTCTGGAGAAAGCCAGTAAATATCTAAAGCATGACATGGTAAACATATCAACTTGAACTGTAGCTTCACATATAAGAAAAGGATTTCTTTCTTTTTTTTTTTTTTTTTGCGGTATGCAGGCCTCTCACTGTTGTGGCCTATCACGTTGCAGAGCACAGGCTCCGGATGCGCAGGCCCAGCGGCCATGGCTCAAGGGGCCAGCTGCTCCGCGGCATGTGGGATCTTCCCGGACCGGGGCACGAACCCGTGTCCCCTGCATCAGCAGGCAGACTCTCAACCACTGCGCCACCAGGGAATCCCCAGGATTTCTTTTTAATTGTCAAAAATAATACTTTCAGAGGACATAAGTACATAACCATAAATTATAAGCCAAAACCACCTTATTAAGTAAAAAAAATCTGAAAATATTTCCACTAAAAATATAGCAGAAGGGAAAGTGAATACCACAAGTGGCTACATCTGAAATAAAGACATAATTTAGGGTCTTCACTTTTCAAATTTCAGAAAAAAAGTTTGGCACTGTCATGAGCACAAAAAAGACACATTCTTCATGAAATAAGAACACAAGAAAATATCATCAGTAAAAAACAGTCTAAAAGTGAAAAAGGGTGAGATGAGATGGCAGTAGAATGAAATATGAATAAGAAAAAGAAAACATAAGAGTGCATCTACTAAATCACAATAGTGTAATCAAATAGTTAAACCCTTAACTAAGAAGCCAATTTGACATTAAAGAAAATCAAATCAATGAGGTAGAAACAGATTTGAAAACATCCAAAAATGCAAATAAATTCAAGAGAGTTGAAAAAAACACTTTGAGGAAAGTTTATATGTGTAATTCAGGAAATGGATATACAGTAAATTGTTAATTGATATTCCTGAAGAATAAACCAAGGCAAGTAAAAGAAATGTAACAAAGTAAAAGTAGAATAATAAACCAGAAAAACTCCAAATGATATTCTAAAAAAATGTACACTTCCATGCATACTATGATTCTATTATAAAGATAAAGAAAGATCGTACTGAACGCAAATATATATGTAAAGAAACAAAACTCAGAAATGACCAAAACATGTTTTACAAATTTAAATAAAAATTGTTACCATGACAACATATATACTGCAATGAACAAATGTGTAGCACAGACTATTTTTATACCCAGCTATTTTCATTACAAATGTCACAGAAAGAACATCAGATAAGTAAGATTTCAAAAAACATTTGATGTATTTATTCTTCTAAAAATTATTTGAGGGTGGTTTCCAAGTAACATATAAAACTTGAATATTAATAACCAAAAAAGGGTATCATTTTATGATGAGACCCATTGTAAGGATTACAAATTAAATACATAAAAAGTGGTCACTTTAGCAAGTGGTGTTGGGAATGCTGGATAACCACATGTAATTCAATGAAGTTAGAACATTCCCTCACACCATTCACAAAAATAACTCAAAATGGCTTAAAGACTTAAGACATGACAACCATAAAACTCCTAGAAGAGAACATAGGCAAAACATTCTTTGATATAAATCTTAGCAACGTTTTTTAGGTCAGTCCCCCAAAGCAATATAAATAAAAGCAAAAATAAACAAATGGGACCTAATCAAACTTATAAGGTTTTGCACAACAAAGGAAACCATAAATAAAATGAAAAGACAACCTAAGGACTGGGAGGAAATATTTGCAAACGATGGGACCAATAAGGGCTTAATCTCCAAAATATACAAACAGCTCATACAATTCAATAACAACAAAAAAAACCCAAACAACCCAATCAAAAAATAGGCAGAACACCTAAATAGACATTTCTCCAAAGAAGACATACAGATGACCAACAGGTATGTGAAAAGATGCACCACACCACTAATTATTAGAGAAATGCAAACCAAAACTACAATGAGGTATTACCACACACAGGTCAGAATGGCCATCATCAAAAAATCTACAAATAAATGCTGAAGAGGGTGTGGAGAAAAGGGAACCTTCCTACACTACTGGTGGGAATGTAAATTGGTGAAACCACTATGGAGAACAGTACGGACGTTCCTTAAAAAACTAAAAATAGAGTTACCCTATGATCCAGTGATCCCATTCCTGAGCATATACCCAGAAAAGATAAAAGCTCTAATTTGAAAAGATACATGCATGACAAAGTTCAAGGCGGCACTATTTATAATCGCCAAAATATGGAAGCAACCTAAGTGACCATCAAATAGATGAATGGATAAAGATGCAGTATTATGTATATTACTCAGCCATAAAAAGAATGAAATAATGCCATTTGCAGCAACATGGATGGAGCTAGAGTTTATCATACTAAGTGAAGTCAGACAAAGACAAATATCATATAATATCACTTACATGTGGAATCTAAAAAATAATGCAAGTGAACTTATTTATAAAACAGAAACAGACTCAGACATAGAAAACAAACTTATGGTTACCAAAGGGGAAGGGAGAGGGAGGGATAACTGGGACTATGGGATTAACAGATAAACACTATTAAATTTTAAAAAAAGTAGAATAATTTCTGACCATATTATTAGCAAATGCAATATAAGTTTTTTTGAAAAGAGAAAGTATGTATAAATGTGAAGTCTAGCTTTTAAAGGCCAGATAATATCAACAATTACTGAAAACCGAAGGAAATTGGGGGAGAGCCAAGAAAGAGCTTATATAAGCTTTGCTTTAAATGGAGGGCTTCAGTCTTTAAAGATACTGTTAAATCTTTACTTTGACAACTAGAAAAAGCACACTAAATATATAATACTACAACCAAAAATAAAAGCAAGAAATCTAAGAGGGTAAGAAATATAAAAATTTTAACAAGATGACAAATTATAAACAAATATAGCTCATAAAAACAAACTAAATGCATTAAAATTTCTTGCTAAAAATGTATTTCCTAAGTTTTCAAACACGCAATATAGCCTATGCTGTAGATATAGGGTATACCTCAAGAAAAATATACAAAAAATATTAAAAACAAAAGGTTGATTAAAGGCATGTCAAACTAATGTAAATAAAAAGAGCCCTCCAAATCCATAGTAATACTGCATAAAATAGAACTCAAGATAATGAACATTAAATTATACCTTGAATGAAAGGGTGAAATTCATGATCAAAATATAATTGTAATGAAAATTTTTGCAAAGTCATAAAAATACTTTGTGTAAAACTGTTAGGAAATGCAAATATAAGTAGACAGAAGTAAAAAAGCAATTATTACATTTGGTGTTCTTTCCTATCTTTAGCAGATCAAGTGGGCAAAACCTATACAAAGATAGTGTTTATTTAATGGTATAAGTAATATGGTTAATTTATTGAAGGGATAATACACTTTCTATTATCTTTTTCACCTTCTTCATAACTACATTTTTTACACCAATGAAATATTTACCAATAAAAGTTTGTTCAAAGACAATCTCAATCAATTTTATGGGCCAGGCCACAATCTCTATACACATTGTGACTCCACACACAGACTAAACTATAACAAAAGCCACCTTTATATCCAGGCATTTGATTTGTTTTTAAATGCTGTGCTATAGAGTTGTTAACTGAACTGTATTTATTGATTTTGTCTAAATTATTTCCAGCATGTTCATGTTCTCTGTAATAGAGTACATTTATGCTTTATAACTTTTAAAAAAATTACCTTCCAATGCTTCCTATGTCAATACTTTATAAAAACATCCATTACAATTATTTTAAAACAATTATACTTTTTAATTGATATTATGCATTTTAGTATTAATTTCTCTTACTCCTTTCTTTTTTGTTTGCTAATATTTTCACTTTCTTGGTTGATTATTCAATTCAGTTAAAATAGCTTAACATCAGAAAGACTTACAATCAATTCAATATATACCAAAATTGCATTTCATAAATTTTAACATTCGTCAAAAAATTCATAAATGCTGAATATGAAGCTATTTTATTATATCAAAAGGTAAAATTATATGAAAATGTAAATGGATAGTATCTGAAACTGAGTTATAAAAATTGTAACAAGTTTTGCCTAATTCTTCTGCGTAAACTCTTGGGCATTCACACCCATGCCAGAAACAAATACACACACACTTGAACACACATGTAACCAGGCAAATTTAATCAGTGTTCTTTATAGTCGAATGTACCACAGCCTTTAATATGGTAAGATGCATTTAGAGATTGTTTTTGTGTCATTTCTTCAATTAAGACATATTTATTTAAGTGAAAATCATTAACATTGTCCTTATCTCTAAGTAGTCTGATCATGCATGCTTATCCTCTTCCTCTGGTCTATCTATAGTTTCTAATTGCTCTACAATGAATAGATATTGATGAAAAGTAATATTTTTTAAAAAGTATTTAACTAGAATAAATCATGGGAGACATTTGAAATCTTATAGTGGGGAAAATTTTCTTATGATATCAAAACTAAAAAAAACACATAGAGACATGCTTTTATTAGGCAAATTTCAAATGTACCCCAAAGAGAAAGTATTACAAATGAACCCACGTGTAGCACTTCAAAAATTATCACTTTGCTTATCTTGTTTTCTTTATTTCATCCACCAACACCATTTTCCTTTTCTTTCAAAGAAAAGGAAATTCAAGATATGTAATATACCTATAAAAACTTCTGTATATATCTCTAGAGATAAGTTTTATTAGCATAAATTCAGTATTAATTTTAAGCAAACAAATTTACCAAAAATCTTAATTTACCCTAAAATGTCCGTAATTTGAGATTTGTCACTTTTTTTTTTACAAAAAATATTTTTGTTGATTTGTCAAATAAGACAGTTTAACTTCAATTTAATAGTAGTACATTATTGAACAATACTGTAGTAAACTATAAGTAATATAATAAAACAAGGTCTATACATATATTTCTATTCATTTACTTAGGTATAATTTTATATATCTACATATATATACACAGTTTCTCTCCCTCTCTGTTTTTAAAAATCTTTTTCTATTTCAGTATAATAAATATACAGGAAGATACACATCTTAAGTATATAGTTTAATCAGTTCAGACAAATGAATGTACCCATATAACTCATATCCATATTAAGACGTAAAAAATTCTTCACATCAGAAAGTTCCCTCTTGCCACTTTGCAGTACATCTACTACTCAGCAAGAAGACACTATTCCAATTTCGGTTACCTAATTTTTGCCTATTCTGAAAATTCACATTAATCAAATCAGAAGGTAAAGACTGTGTAAGAACAGCATGATTTTTGTGAGAGTCAAATTTTCGTTGCATATAATGGTTGTTCACTCCTTTTAATTGCTGGAAGTATTCCATTGTATGGTTATTTTACAATATATTTATCTATTCAACCCTTTTAATATGGAATATTTCCTTTTTTTGTCCACTATGAAGGAAACTTCTATGCATATGATTTTAGAAGTCATTTGTGAATATATTTTTATTTCACTTGGATAAACATGTGAGTGGAACTCCTCTGTTTACAAAAACTGTCAAATAATTTTTACAAAGTGGTTGTTTAATTTTATACTTTTGCCAGTAATGTAAGAGAGTTTGGTGTACATTTGAGGTTTTAGTATTTTTAATAATAGTCATTCTAGTAACATAGAGTAGTACTTCATTATGGCAAAATTTGCATTTTTTCTGATGAGTATTATTGTTGAGTACTTTTCCATATGTTTTTTGGCCATGTGCATATTTTCCTTTCAGAAGTGTCTGTTTAAGTGTGTCGATCATTTTTATGTTCTTTGTATTTAAAATGTAATTTAAATATATATTATAGATAATATTCATTGTATATTTATACTACAATTTATTTATAATATAATACATCTTTATTTTATTACATAATTTACTACAATATTCAACAGGAATAATGGCTAGTAAAATAAGGGAAGAAACACAAATAAATAACAAAGATTAGAATGGAAATAAACCTGTCTTTTTATAGGTATTTTACTGTATTAATATTATAGGTACAAACTCTAAAAGATATAGAAAAATCTATTAGAACAGTTACTTTATCAAGCAATTTTAGCAAGGTCACAGGACACAAGATCAATTACAAATGCCACTTGTAATTCAGAATACTCAAAAAAAAAAAAAAAACCCAACCATAGTAGCATCAAAATTAAAATACTAAAGAATACATTTAGTCACATATGCTTAGAGCAGGGAACTACAAAGCACTGCAAAGAGAAATTAAAGAAAATGTGATAAACGGAGATCTGGTGTTAATGGATTGAAGGATTTGATATTGTTAAACTGCAACTCTGCCCAACTTGATCTGTAATTGCATATCAACATCCTAGGTTTTATAAGTCAACAGGTTGACTTTTAAATTTTTTTTTTTTTTTTTTTTTTTTTTTTTTTTTTTTTTTTTTTTTTTTTTTTTTGACTTTTAAATTTTTATGCAGAGTCAAATAACCTAATATAGCCAAAACAACCCTGAGGAAAAAAAACAAGGTTGGACAAATGTAGACAGGTAATTCAGTATGAAATAAGACTCTTCACCAAGTGTTGTTAACTAACCATATGCATATCTGTACAGAAAACTAGTTGGGGCAGGGGTTTTACTTGTTTACAGTTTTATTCCCTTCTGACAATCTTTGCCTTTTAGTTGAAGTAGTTTGTCCATTAACATTTAATCTAATTAATATTGTTGGATTGAATATACCACTTCTTAATTTGTTGTGTACTTGTCTATTATTTTATCTAGTTCTCTTTTCTTGCTTGTTTTATTTGAATTTCAAAAAAGGCATTTTAGTATATGTTTAATGTGTTCTCAAAGTATTTTATTTAGAAATTAACATCTTTTTTCATAAGTGAGAATTATAAACCTCATGTATCATATCCTCTTTCTAGGAAAGTTATGGCAGTTAACATATCAACCCATTGTGCATCACAGAAATGTATAATCCCTGTTCTTTTTACCAGGAATTTGTTCTTTTAAGATATAAACCTAACTAGATATAAATATAACTAGAGCAATGACTACTTCACTCACAGTTTATTATGTTTTAGCTTGTAATTTTTGTTTGTTTTGTGTTATTTTGGCAGGTTTTAGCAGGATTATATGTGCTTCATAATTAGGTGCCTTTCAACCATTTTCTAAATTCTATGTGTATTTATATTTTATGGATATTATCCTCACTTATAAAATTAGAAAGCTAAGACTCAGAAAGATTAAGTCATTTCCTAAAGTCATGTAAATGATGAAGTCAGAATTAGAATCCAGGCCATATTATTTCTAAAATACATATTTCTAAAACAATATACAGCATTATATCCTCACAGAACTTGCTGTCAGAGAGCTCACACTCTCATCAGCAAATTGTCTTTAAAATAATTTTAAAATATAAATTGGATCTTAAGTAATTTAAAGTAGATATAAATGTAGAAGTAATTAATATATATATTAGTATTCCTAATTTTATTTCAAATGATTAAAATTCAGAATGAAACTTCTGACTCATTCTGAGTTTATACAGGTACAGATGCTTACAACAAAGGACTGATTCATTAATTGACAATAAGATCAAATGCTGACTTTTAAAATTTGGTATCAAATTGATAGATGAATAGATAAAGAAGATGTGGTATGTATATACAATGGAATATTACTCAGCCACAGAAAAATGAAAATGTGCCGTTTGTGACAACATGAATGGACCTAGAGGGTATTATGCTTAGTAAAATAAGTCAGAGAAAGACAAATACCATATGATTTCACTTACATGTGTATCTAAAACACAAACAAAACAGAAACAGTCTCAAACTTGTAGTTGCCAGAGGGGAGGGGATGAGGGATGCGTAAAATAGGTAAAGGATTAAGAGGTACAAACTCCCAGTTATAAAATAAAAATTTCATGAGAATGCAATATACAGCGTAAGATATATAATCAGTAATACTGTAATAACTTTGTATTGTAACACATGGTTACTAGTCTTATTGTGGTGATCATTTTATGATGTATTTAAATGTCAAATCACTATGTTGCACACCTGAAACTAACATATTGTATGTCTACTATACTCAAATTTAAAAAAAAGTTTTTATCTAATTCTGTAGTATAAATTTATTTTTGAGATTATTAATTGAATTGATATTATAATCATGTAAAATTTGTCATACAAAATCTTCCCCAGAATTGTTTCATTGTGCTTGTTACATAACTTAAGTAGACTTGCTCTTTCTAAAAAGATATTAATTTGGGACTTCCCTGGTGGCACAATGGTTAAGAATCTGCCTGCCAATGCAGGGGATATGGTTTCAAGCCCTGGTCTGGGAAGATCCCACATGCCGCCGAACAACTAAGCCTGTGTGCCACAACTACTGAGCCTGCGCTCTAGAGCTCGTGAGCCACAACTCCTGAGCCCACGTACCACAACTACTGAAGCCCACTTGTCTAGAGCCCATGCTCCACAACAAGAGAAGCTACCACAACGAGAAGCCCACGCACTGCAGCGAAGAGTAGTCCCCGCTCGCCACAACTAGAGAAAGCCCGCACGCAGCAAAGAAGACCCAACGCAGCCAAAAGTAAATTAATTAATTAATTAATTTAAAAAAGATATTACTTTATATTTTCTTTTTTATGTAAATTTCTCTAGTAGCTCTTAACAACCATTCACTTGTTCCAGGGTTTATTATCCTAATTGAGAAAATGTGAAATGAAGTACCATAGCCACTTGAGTTGTAAAACTACTACATCTGTTTAGTTTGGGAAATGGAATATCTGTTCCAGGAATTTACATTCTCATGTTCAGAGAAAGCCAATATAACTGGGGTTAATTTGTGGGAAGACATTTGAAATGAACAAGTAGGTGAGACTTTTCTCTCCTCTAAACCACTGAACATTTATTTCTTATTGAGAAAGGTAAATTATCATCCTTCTGTGAATTATATTTGAGGCAAGGGCATTCAGCAGTGAGTAGGAAATGCAGTTCTCTGGCAGAAGTAGATATAAGTACCACTTTTAACTTATTGGGGGAAGAGGACATAGATAATGTCATTTTCTTGCTGTGAATACTAGTCTGTATTATGAGTTAACAGGTGAATTTTATGAAGCAGACAATTTTACTAGTGCTACCTTGAATCAGGAAACATTTGAATTCTGTTAAGTAATTCATTTAAATATTGATTTATTTGTTTGGTTAGTGGAATGTTATCTATTTGCCAAGCATTGGGCTACAATTCTGAATGTATATTTCAGTAAAGAAAATATCTTCTTTGCTTTCTGGGGATTTTTTTCTCATAAAAATGATCTATATTTATTCAGACCTGGAGGAGAAGTGAAATGATTTTTCAACTTGAATATAAGTAAAAGGGAATTTTTAAACTACTTCCTAGATTTAGTGCATACAGTGGCAGTCATGAAAATACTGGGAGATTTTTTTTTTTTTTTTAATACTGGGAGATTTTGAATTAGAATCAAACTCTCTAAAAGGCTCCCATTATCATTCTAGGGTAAAAATACAAGTACATGAATGGTTATAAATCTTGTTAATTGATTCTCTACAAAGCATTACCATTCATGTGCTTAATATTCGGTACGTATTTATTCTATAGTATGCATTATTAATTAATCCTTTAAATATAATTGTGAGGCAAAATTCTTTATAATTACCATAATCCAGCAATATTTATCTTTTATTATTTAAGTAATATACATAGCAAGGCATTGTTCTAAGTGCCTAAAAATATTAACACATTTAAAACTCATTACAACTCTATAAAATAGGTACAAATAAATATTATTTCTACTTTCAGCTGAGGAAAATTTGAAGAAACAATATTAAGGTCATACAACTATGGATCCCAGTGGACCTGGGATTCATCATAAAAGCTATACCCTAAGTTCCATATTTGTTTTGTTGGGAGAGATAATAGCATAATGAATTCTCATATACTCATCACCCAGTTTCAACAACTAGAAATATCTGCCCAATTTTGTTTTAACTGTATCCTCCCCAACATATCCACATTTTAGTGTTAGATGGAACTGAGCAAGGTCAGCAAGAACCTCTGACACTCATGCTGCATTTGAATCTATAGGCAAAGAAAATTCCTTTTTTAGGGGAAGATGATGACTTTGCTTACTTAGAAGAACTTTCTTCTCAAACTGATAGTGGAAAGACCAAAAAAGACACCTCAAAGCAGTACCTTTCTCTTGACTGCGAGGAGCTAAGGTAGCTAAGTCACAAAAAATTGGTTCTGCTACAGGAATTCAAATACATTCAACTCTGAATTTTTTAGCAACAGGGTGTGATGCTGAACTGAGGGGGCCCTAGATTTAGAAGCCCATGATAATCATGATATAATGCTGGAAGTGGACAAGCAATTTGGTTCCCCAGAAAGCCAGGTGGAGAACACATTGAACATACATGGAGATATAAAGTTAAACTTATCGAATATTACCTTAATAAGAACAAAGAAGGGTCACAGATACGTGAAAACTTGCAGAAGACAGAATTAAATGATGGAAAAATTATTGAAACAGTGGGAAAATACATCACCCTTAGTAGTTCTTTTCTCCAGGCATGTGATCCCTCAACTGAGGGCAATTAAGAGCCGGATAAAACCTGAAGGAGAAAGTCTCTTTCACTGCAACTAGGTTCTTTAACAGAAGAAAATCTGAGTAAAAAGTCACTAGATTCCTCTTTGGTATCTACTTCAGATATCAGCTGTTAAGGTGCACATTGATAAAAAATCTGAAATTCAGTTATGACTGTTAAAGTTAATTCAGGTACCCATTGGAAATATATGTCCCTCCAAAGAAGAGAAGAGTATTAAGATTCCACCCATATTTCTATAAAGTGGGAAAACCAACGAGAAAAGGCTTTGTTACTCACACTGCAGCTGTGATCCAGCAGTACAACAAAGGAAGAAAGCAACCAGAGTACTGGTCTGTTGTTCCTTGGAGAGAAGTTGTCAGAGGATAAAAGATCACCATGGATCCAGGAAAGCTGGCAGTTTCTTCTTACATACTGAGAGATGCTCACATTCACTGAAGATAAGTGCATATCAACTTTAAACCCTCCTTGTCTCCACTGCAGCTTGCAGAATCACATCCTTCCTTGAATCAGCTGAGGATGACAGTGGTGTGCTTGGGCTATTTGCAAGTGTCCAGAACTTGACTTCTAAAACTGGCTTCTGGGCTGCACCTCGCAGGCCTGCAAGCCTTGTAGTTGCCCAGCCTCAAGACTGAAGGAAGAGCCTCAAGACAGCACCAGAGACATCACTGGTTTAATAGACAGGAGATCTTACACATATGCTCAGCAGACGGCAGAAAGGACATGGCAGCCATCTTTGCTACTCAGAGGAGAAGGAAGCTACCATTTATAAGGGGAATTGACATCAGGCTGGCTCATCAACTACCAGGGAAACCAGCAGCTGAGGTACATCCCTCACAGCCCGTCAGTTTAACGATCATAATGAGGGCAAATGTTTCCTTTTAATAAACTAGCAGGTGGAGCCATCTGGCCTAAGGGGCTGGGTCAAGCATGTTTGCATGAGTACGGTGTAGGTGAAGCAGGACTGGTCGAGCAGGGGACATACAAACAGCAAGAGAACAGCCATCATGAGTGGCCTGACCATATACTGGCACATCCAGATTTTTCCTACTCTCACTCTTGGTGCTAATTTAAACATGACAACAGTGGATAATTCCACCTTATTTTAATTATCTAGTACAGGATTTCTCAAATTTGGCACTATTAACATTTTGAACTGCATAATTCTTTGTTTGAGGGGATGTCCTATGCATTTTAGGATATTTATCAGCATCCCTGGCTTCTACCCACAAGATGCCAGTAGCACCTCCCCAGTTGTGACAACCAAAAATGTCTCCAGACATTGCCAAATATCGTCTGAGGAATAAAATTGCTTCACATTGAGAACCACTGGTCAGTTATTGGACCATTAGACCACGGACTGTAGGCCATTCTGAAAGTAATTATGTGCCATTATAGCTGAATAATTTAGGGATTTGACTACTTAAAATTTTTTACTTGATTATATTCACAGTATTTATTTATCTGCATGTACCTTGTTTTCTTTGCTAAACCTCAATATTTTTGCAAAGAATTTAATTAAATTTTTTTTAACTTGAAACAAAATTCCCAAAAATGTCCTTTCACGTGTTAATACTTAGTATGTATTTCTAACAGATAAAACTTTCTTTTTATACACAACCTTAATTTAGTAACCACAATAAACACAATTAATAATAATTCTTTGATCTTATCCAATACAGAGCTGATAGCTAGTGTCACCAATTGTCTCAAAAATGTGTTTTTATTGTTGATTCCTGTGAAATGAGATCAAACAAGATCTACATATTGCAGTTGGTTGACTTTTTTTTCTACTCTAGGGCATCATCTATCTTTATACATTGTTTTTTCAGGCTATTTATTATTTGAATAAATGGGCTAATTTGTCCTGTAGAATTTCCCACTGTCACATTGGTTAAAGTGTGCCACATGAAGTGGGTTGTGTTTCAGGAAATTAAACCTAAGTTTAGGAAACCTATTTTTTAAATAGTGGTCAATAATTACACTTATTGCTCTGTAGGGAGTCATTTTCTTTATTGTACTGGACACTAAGAATGTGTGCACTTTGATCTTGAGGGTGATAACTGTGTCTTCCAAGGAAATCCTCTGCAAATGTCATTGAAAAGGTCCATCAGTGCCTCACTCACAAAGCATGCAGAAACATAAGAGATTTATGGATTATTGACTCCCCAAAATATTTGCCCCTCATTTCTACATTGACTTGAATTCTGATGAATTTTCCAATAAATATGATGCCACTTTATCGGCCACTCTGATTAATCTGATCTAGAGAGGCTAGTAACAAAATCCATTCAATTGTTCCATACAATATTTAATTAAGGCTCTTCTCAATAGAATTCCAAGCAGCCTGATGAAGACAGCCTAAGCTTTTGACTAAAATATGCCATCCAAGGTACCAGACACTGCTGAGCAAACAAGTCAGGCTTTAACTCAGAAAACCTGGTGTCTTACTCTGTAGGTTTCAGCACTGACATTTCCACTTGGCTAGAGGTATTAGTCCAGGCACAGCAGATGCGTTAGTGATTGCACAGATTCTGCCTTTGCCTGTAAGGAACAAGTTTCAAGCAATCATCCATAACTACTATGACCAGTGAGTCCAGGCTGAATGCCTTCCAGGACCATTGCAATGTAACTGATCAATTCAGTTAAAGTCAGGGATAAATGTTGTACCATGATTTCTAATTTGTTGACACATGGTAGAGATAACTGCCTCCAAGGAGCATATAAATAATGAATCAGTTAGTCCTTTGGGAAGATCCCCAAGCAACCAAGAGCTGCCTCATTTTGAAAAGATATCCACAGTTATATGTGAGCTGCATGATCTACTATTAGTGTTTCATAAAATACCTGAAGGTCTCTTACATCTTCCCCTAAGTTTTAAGGTACTGTGATTTGGGGAGCAGGGTAAGTTCACTGTTACCAGAGAAGAAGCACAAAGCCACAGAGAGATACAAAGTTCCAAAAAAGAAAATCATTTTCAAAAATTTGGGGTCCTGTAAGTGGAACTAATATCCATTGGAAAAGGCAGAGATTGAGAATGCCTGCAATGTAGTCTCCCTAAAAACTAATAAATTTTGGGTTTCCAAGTTCAGTTTGAATAATTGATCTAATTCTTGTTTCAAAGGGATTGTCTAGGGTACCAACAGAATGGCATCTGTCTGCCCCACAGAATGACTGGGAGATGGTTCGGGAATGCAGGTGGGCAAGACGTCCAAAGACCTTGACAGGTGTTTTGTGTTGGAGATGGGGTTGCTGGGGGCCTCTCCTCTGTTCCAATATATGTGTGAGTAAAAATTAAAAGAATGGCAGTAAAATCATGGATGGTGTTGTCTGTCAGAGACTGGTAGATCTAGTTGTAATTTTTTTTACTAAGCATATTAATAAATATTATTTATTTAAAATTTTGCACATTGCACTTTAACATTAAAAGTACTTGCAATAGTTTAGGAGAGTCACATGGGAAGGGTTGTCCTTTATGAAGAAGGTTCTAGGGATGATTCTAAAAGACACTTAGTGTAACTCCCTCCCAGTGTCTGAAGTCTTACCTTCAGGTGATTGATAAGATTATTATTGTTCTCTTGCTACCACCATAAAACAAGTGTGTCTTATTGTAGTCGTTATAACTTCACCTATTTTCCAATACAAAAAAACAGAATTTTTTCCCAGAAGGATTGAGTCTGAAAATAAATAAATAAAACTTATTCAAACTGAAACGCAAGGAGAAAATCAATTTAAATGCATAACAGAGCATCCAAGAGCTTTGGGGCAATATCAAACTATCTAACGTTTGCAAGATTGACATCACAGAAAAAGGAGAGAGAAAAAGGACAGAATAAATACTGAAGAGATAATGGCCAAGACATTCTTAAATTGAATTCACTCAGAATGAATTTATTCAGAATTCACTCAGAATTCATTCAGCACAGCCCTTTCCCAGAGTGGTTGTGAGAATTAGCAGAAACTGCTTAACATTTCAGCTGCCTAAGGCTGTGATAATATTTGTGGCAAACAAGAGGTTAACCAAAAAACTTAAAAGGAAAAGCTGGTGAATGTGTGTTCACAGGGAACCTTGAAGAGCTCTGATATGCCCCTGAGAATTTAGAAGACCACGCACATGCACAGAATGGTATGCATACTCAGGGTTTGTGCATGCCCAGGAAAGACCTGATCAAGCCCCCATCTCTCAAGTGTGGCTTAACTTGAGGTTCTGCACAAACAGAAAGTGAAGAATAATAGAGTGTTGTAAACGGCTTGCTTGAATATTGAAGACATACACCAGAATCCATACAGAACACCTCAGCAAAGGCTGAAAGACTTCTTAGTCCAAGGCACTTAAGGAAATCTCTATCCAATCATTAGTTGGCCACTAAACTAGCCAAGCAGACGGTAAGCACATGTGACAGTGAAAATAGACTTTACAGAATTAGTTTGAAAAAGTTACTAAGCAAACAAAGAAAAACTATACTAAATAGTAACAACAACGAACTACATTGAGGGAAAAGAATCTGATTTACACAGTTGCCACATTATTTGATTTAAAACATACATTAACAAAAAATTAGAAGATATATAAAAAGTAGAAAATATGGTCAATACATGAGAACATAAGCAGTTGAAAGAAACAGCCCATGAGGAAACACAAACACTGGATTAAGAGACAAAAATTTTAGATCAGTTATTTAAAATATCTTCAAAGAACTAAAACAAACAAATGATGTCCAGATAACTACACAAAGTATGAGAACAAAATAGTGATTATCACCAAACAGAGAATATCAATAAAGAGATAGAAGGAATAAAATTTTGGAGTTGAATAGTACAGTAACTGAAATGAAAATTCACTAAAGGGGCTCAAGCCACAGAGAGAAAGAATCAGCATACTTGGAGGTAGAGCAATTGCTATTACCCATTTTGAGGAACAGTAAGAAAAATGAATGAAAAAGCGAGCAAATCTTCAGGATGGACCATATGTCAGGCCATAAAATGAGTCTCAAAAATTTTAAAAGGACTCATCATCAAAATTTTTTCTTCAATCTCAAAGGAAGGAAATTCCACAATAACAGAAGGAAATTTGGGGAATTCAAAAGGAATAAATAACAGGAGGAAATACATAGAGATTAAATAACACACTCCTAAAGTAACCCTGGGATCAAAACAAGAAATCATAAGAGAAATTTAAAAAATAGTTTGAGATGAATTAATATAAAGACACAGCATGTCCAAACTTTTGTAGTCTAGCTAAAGCAGTGCTTAAAGGGAAATTCATAAATTTAATGCATATATTAAAAACAAATAAATATCTCAAATTAATAAATAAACTACAGCAGAGAGTAAACTAAGATCAAAGCAAGCAGGAAGAAGACAAAATTAGAGTAGATAAATAAAGAATAGAAAAATAGAGAAAATCACGGAAACCTAAGTTTGTTGCTTTACCAATTTCCACAAAATTAAAAAAAAAAATCTTTAGCTATACTGTATAAGAAAACCAAATTACTAAAATAAATAAAAATGGAATATTAATTCTAATCCTACAGAAATTAAAAAAATAATTATAAGGAAATGTTATGAACAAATGTACGCCAATAAACTAGATAACCTAGATGAAATGGACAAATGCCTAGAAGGACACATACTACTAAAAATGACTCAAGGAGAAATGGAAATTGGAATAAACCTGTAACAAGTAAAATAACTGAGTTATTGATCAAAAAACTCCCCTGAAATAGAAGTCCAGCCCTGAAGACTTCATTTTTGAGTTGTAAGAAATGTTTAAATATTTAACACCAATACTTCACAAAGTCTCCCAAAAAGTAGAAAAGGGAGAAATATTTCCAAACTCATTCTAGGATTAAACTGAAATTAAAACCAGGTTTAGACTCACAAGAAGTGAAAAATACAAAATAATATCCCTTTTGAATATAGACACAAAATTTCCCAACAAAATACGAACAGATTTTATCCAGCAATATGATCTATGTAGATTTAGCTCAAGCTGACAAAGTTGGTTTAATATATCAAAATTAATCAATGTAATACCCTACAGTGATAGAAAAAATAACAAAACCTTATGATTATGTCAATAGTAAATTTTGAGAAAATCAACACCCTTTTATAATGAAAACACTCAACAAGCTAGAAATAGAAGAGAAATTCCTCAAGCAGATAAAAGATGTATATTTGAAAAACCCAGAGCTAACCTCAAACTGAATGGAAAAAGAAGAAAGATTTCATCATAAGAGTAAAAACAAGCCAAGGATGTCCACCATACCATTTTATTGAACATAAAGATGGACGTTATAGTCAATGTATTCAGGCAATAAAAATATTTTTAAAAAGCATCCAGATAGAAAAGAAAGAAATTAAACTATCTCTGCACACATATTACATGACCTTTTGTTTAGAAAAACTTAAGGACTAAACAAAAATGTATTAGATCTGATCAACAAGTTCATCAAGTTGGTAGGCCACAAGATCTATTAAAAAAATCAATTGCATTTCAACAATTTAGCAATGAAAAGTTCCAAAATTAACAATTTCTTTTCCAATAGCATCAAAAAGAATAGATATTTAGGAATAAACATAACAAAAAATGCAAGATTTGTTCACTGAAAACTACAAAGCATTGTTAAAAGAAGTTAAACAAGACATAAATAAATGAAAAAAACTCAACTGGAAGACTAATACTGTTATGATGCCTACACTCTCCAAACTGTTCTACAGATTGAAGACAATCCTAATCAAAAGCCCAGCTGCCTTTTCTGCAGAAATTGACAAGCTTATTTTAACTTCATGGAATTTTAAGGGATGCAGATCAGCCAAAAAAATCCTAGGGGAAAAATAATAAATGTGGAGGATATTGGAGGACACAAGCTTCCTGATTTCAAAACTTACTACAAAGCTACAAGTAATCAAGACAGTATGGCACTGGCATAGGTACAGCTACATATGTCAACAAAATAGAAATGAGTGAAGAAATAGACACTTAAATTATGGTTAATTAATTAAAAACAAAGTTTTAAAGACAAATCAATGGAGAAGGGATACTCTTTTCAACAAATGATGATGACCAAACAACTGTATATACATAAGCAAAAGAATGAGCTGAACTCTTTCCTCATTTATAAACAAAAATACACCAATGGGGGCTTCCCTGGTGGCGCAGTGGTTGAGAGTCTGCCTGCCGATGCAGGGGACGCGGGTTCGTGTCCCGGTCCGGGAAGATCCCACATGCCGCAGAGCGGCTGGGCCCGTGAGCCATGGCCGCTGAGCCTGCACGTCCGGAATGGATCATAGACTTAAATGTAACAGCTAAAACTATAAAAGTCATGGAAGAAACCGTAGGTGTGAATCCTCGTAATTCTGAATTAGCCAATGTCTCTTACATATTTCTCCAAAAGCAAAGCAACAAAATAAAAATAATAGATAAATTGGACTTTACAAAAATTTAAAATCATTGGGCTCCAAAGCACCATCAGTAATTTGTAAAGGACAACCCACAGAATCAAGAAAATATTTGAAAATCATAAAGGACTAGTGTCCACATAAGAGTTGAAGAATTCTTACAACTCAACAATAAAGAGAAAACCCAACTTTAGGAATGGGCTGTTTAAATATATTTCTCTACAGAACCTATGAAAACGGACAGTAAGCACAGTAAAAGGTCATCAACATCAATAGTCATTAGTGAAATGCAAATCAAAGCCACAGTGAGATACTATTTTATATCAACTAGTATTTCTCTAATCAAAAAGAGGGACCATAACAATTTGTGAATACACTACTAAATTATAGCACTCATACATTGCTGATGAGAATGTAATATAGTCCAGCCACTTTGAAAAACATTTGACAAAATGTTTAAACATAATTTGACGTAAGTTTGACAAAAATTTAAACATACTTACCACATGACTCAGCCGTTCCTTTCCAGATAAGTATCAAAGAAAATTTTAAAATTACGTTTACACAACAACTTGTACACAAATGTTCATAGATGAATTATTAATAATAGTTAAAAAGTGGAAGCAACACACATTCCTATCAACTGATAAATAGATATTTAAGGTTTATCCGTACAATGGATTATTGTAAATTATTGATATTTAGCCATAAAAAGGAAAGAAGCATTAATACATGTTACAAAATGATTAAACCTTGAAAACATTATGCTAGGTGGAAGAAGCCAGACATAAAAGGCTACATTAGGTATGATGCCACTTATATGCAATTTCCAGGATAGACAAATTCATAGAGACAGAACGTAGATTAGTTGTGGCTGAGTGCTAAGGAAAGGGGAAACAGGAGAGTGATTCCTAAGAGATAGTTTATTTTAAGGCGATAAGATTTGTGGTGACGTTTGCACTAATTATAAATACACTAAAAACTACTGAACTGTACACTTAAAAAGGGAAAATTTTATGGTGTGTGAATTATATCTTCAAGGCCAGGAGTATAGACAATGATATTTAGACACAAAAAGCATCAATTATAAAATTTAAAAAGTGATACTTAGGCTAATTTTTAATATTTTTAATTATAAAGCATTCATAATGATATTAATAGCAATTAATAGTGATATGTTTTAAATTATAAAGCATTATTAAGTAAGTGAAATATCATTGTAAAATGAGAGAAGTTATGTTTAATATATTTGATTGACAAAGGAGTCCTATCTGGATTAAAGATTGCTTACAAGTCAATTAGAAAAAACAAATAACTTAATAAAATAGGTCATTGTCTAAACATTATATTCAAAAAACAGTAAATGTGTGATTATGAAATACAAAATTAAAACTGTAATAAGATGACATTTCACATCCATCAAGAACATTAAAACAAAACAAAACATTGACGCTATTAAGAATTGCCAAAGATGCGGCACAGTTGGAACACTCATATGCTGCTGAACAGAGCATATACTGGTAGAATACATTTGGAAAATGGCAGCATTTACTAATGCTGAACATCAGATACCATATGACTTAGTAATTCCATTCTACATACATGCATATGTTGACCCAATTACAGGTACATATGTGCAACAGGTGACATGCATAACAATGATCACAGCAGTATTATTCAAAATTCCCCAATTTAGAAACAACCTAATGTTCATTAATAATAGGTGGATAAATAAATTACAGTATATGTATACAATGGAAGACAACACAGAAATGAAGATGAAATAATACTGTAACACGTATTGACATGGATAGATCTCACAATCCAAACATTTTGAGAGATAGACTTTTGACACAAAAAGATGCATTCTACATGATTCTATTATATAAACTTTTAAACCAGGTGACTAAATCTATGGAAGTAAGAAAAGTACTTACCTTTGTGTTCATTATAACTAGAAGGAGCCCCCCCTCCCTGCCATAGTAGAGGGTTCTAGAATACAGATATAATTCTATTTCTTGCTCTGTTTAATGGTTAAATGTGGGTACTTCTTTTGACATACCAAACACAAACAAAACCTTGCCAGCTGTCTTCCTCTGATAGGTTCACTTACCTTTATGCATGTTATATACATTTAAATATAAAGCTGAAGTTAAATATTAGGGAAATTACATTGATTTGTATTTGAATAATTTACCATAGTTATATTAATTTCACACTATTTTTTACAAAGTAGGAAGTAGAAAATAAAACTACTTTTCAAGCCACCAATTGTAGCTTACAAGCCATCTTCTTTTATACTGCCTCTATGACATATCAATCATGGGCAAAAAAATATTTATATTAAATTCATGAAATTACTAAATAAGCTTGAAAATAAAGGTTCTTACTTGGATCTCATTCTACATTTACAGTCTAATGGATAATATAGTTAAGGGAAGTTAGCTATGTGTATATCTCCCCAATAAATCAAATAGTGGACACATTAATGTTTGTGAGTTCATAAACTGTATTGGCAAATACACTTTTCTTATATTGAGACTCTATGAGAAAAGTTTTGTTCAATTGAATTACAGAGGAAAGGTCTACAAGCTAAAATGAATATCATATTCCTTTAATAAGCAGAAGTATGAAAGTATGAATCATTCTCTGGATGAAATATGTAAGCACTTTGTACCTGCTGAATAACTGAAGGTTATTCTCTTTCATTGTTTCTAATTCATTAATGTACAAAAATGCAGCAACTATGCTGACATCATCAGGGGTTACTTTAAGTATTTTATAGAATTAATTTTTAAAACATTGTTCAATAAATTTGGGTTTGATAAGAAGTCTGGTTACTAATTAAAATCTATGTATCGGTTTTGAATATTTCAAACAATTTAGAAGTGATGCTGTCTAGATGAAGACTCGAAACAAATTTTTATGTTACATCCAAGGTTTACAATTACACAAAATTAGAGCCCTTTTCCCTAATTTCATAGAAGGAAAAAAAATGTTAACCGTTCTTACTTAGGCGGCACAAATAGGACTCTGTGAAGTTGGTAAACCTTTAAAGCATGAGAATAAGAAACCTACTGCATTCAAAATTTATTTTGATTAAGCTGTTTCAAAATAGAAGGAATAACACCAGTGGTAGCTTCAGAATGTATATTTAAGTGGGGCTTAGGAGAGCCAGTCTGGCTGGAAGGAGACTGTCGGGGACTAGTGTTGAATCTTCCTTTGAAGATTCAACACTAGGCGATTTGATTCCAGAGCCTTGTGCTATGTAAAGGGTTTGCATATAATTCATGATCAATTGAACACTGCTTCCTTTGAATACCAAGCACGGTGTATTTCGATTTGGTATTTACGTGGGATTACCTAGAGGAATGAATGGAGATGGAAAATAACGTACCACAAACACCTTATTGCTGCCAGTTAATAGTATTCTGTAGAAACAGTCCTGTGGAAATAGAACTTCTCTTTAGAGACTCATGAATGTTCTTCAGTAGCTGGTTTGCAATGCAGAGAATAGACTGTTTTCAGGAAGAACTCATCTGCTCTGCTGGGATGTACCAAGCTAACTACTCTCAGTTTTATTCAGATACTAAAAGTTTTATTTCTATGTCAGAATTTGTACCCTGACTCTCTAGTATTAATGGAGGAAATATTCACAAAGGTAAAAATATTCCTATATTGGGGAAAATAAATACAGACTCTCCTAGAATTGAGTCACTCAAACCAGTGTTTTTCCTATGTCATAGCAGCTATAAGTCAGAAAATAATGGAAAACACTTTTTTTGTAAAGCTATAAATATTGGGGGGAAAAAGTTGGAGGGCAGTTTTTAGAAGAACTTTACCTGTTTAGCGTAGCTTACCTACAGGGAACTCAACAAAGTGAATGCGTGTAGTATTATGGATAAACTGTGAAGTGAATTTTCTTTAAATATTACTTTTAATTATAACTGGCCCTTGTAAACTTAATACTGGAGGCAGCTGAAAAGTGGTATAATTGTTAGTTAGGTATAGCAATGTGAGTCTCAAGAATAAGTGACTGGTTATGGTTTAATAATCCTAAAAAGTCCACATATATAAACCAAACATTTAATTTCAAATACTGAACATCAAAGTACTTTCTTTTTCTTCTGACACTTAAACTGCTTTTAACATAGTCTGGAAATTGGTTTACAGACTTTTCTTATAGCCAAATACATGAGAACAGAGATTCTGGCCATGTGGCTGCCTCAAGCTATAGCCCTTGGCCTGCCATAGATGATTAAAAAGGTTCTATGGAGAAAGAGTCAAGACTTTTTTGGTGTATGCTTTTAAGTGAGTGTGGGTTGGAACAATTTAAGTGGGGAGAGACCCACATTTTTTAAAACCTTGACTCTTTTTTTACTTTTTCCTTCTTTCCAGCTGGCTAGAGCCTCTGCTTTTCTCTAAATCAGGTGCCTGTCTAGATGGAAACCAAATTCTTTTAGAATTAAGTGGAAATAACACTTGTTATTTCATATTTTCAAATGTTGAATCTCCACAGAAAGGCAAGGGCAATTTAAGCCAGAAACATGTATAAGTTGACTTGAAATTTCTAGGAGGAGTTAAAGGAACAGATATGTTGTAAATTATATGGCAGAAGTGCCACATCCTACCCGAGTCACACATGATTTTCTTTAAAAGAAAGGACACTCCTATTATGCAGAGAGTATCTCCCTGCAGCTATTCACATCCATTTAGTGTTCAATCACTTGCAGAAGTGAGAGTCTTTGAAGGCTTAAGTATACTCATACGTTCATAAAAATGACACACTCATTAGCAATTATTGAACCAAAGGAAACTCTGCATTTAAAAAAATAAGAAAGGAAACTCATGAATAGCAACTGAAGTATTTTTCTTTTGTCTTTTTAAATCTAATCTTTATTGATCGTGTATTATATACAAACCCTTTACATAGCACAAGCCTCTGGAATCAAATCACCTGGGTTCCTAGTTCACTTTCTGTTTGACCTTGAGCAAATTATTTAAACTCCATTTGTCTCATTTTCTCAATCTGTAAAATTGGGAAGTAATAATACACAATTTATGGAGCTGTGGAGGTCTAAATAAAATCATTTATCTAAAATTTTTAGGAGAGAATTGGGCACATCACATCAAGGACCACACTTGTTACATAGTAGGCACTCAAAAAAGTTACTCAGTAAAGATTACCTATTACTACTATCATCACAATTGATACTCATGACAACCCCGTGAGTAGATGACCTTATTGACAATTTGAATATGACACAATTGAGAATCTGTAATGCCAAGTTACTTTCTCAAGTTCACTCAGAGACCCTAAGTGGTAGAGCAGGTGAGCTGGTACACAAGCCAGGTCTCTGCCAGCACCAAGTCAGCAACTCTTCTCCAGCTTCTTAAATTACATTCAACACAAATATATTAAGAATCAGTGCTGGAGAGGGTGTGGAGAAAAGGGAACCCACTTGCACTGTTTGTGGGAATGTAAATTGATACAGCCACTATGGAGAACAGTATGGAAGTTCCTTAAAATACTAAAAATAGAACTACCATATGACACAGCAATCCCCCTACTGGGCATATACCCTGAGGAAACCATAATTCAAAATGACACACGCACCCCAATATTCATTGAGCACTATTTAGAATAGGCAAGACATGGAAGCAACCTAAGTGTCCATTGCCAGATGAATGGATAAAGAAGATGTGGCATATATACAATGGAATATTATTCAGCCATAAAAAGAAACGAAACTGAGTTACTTGTATTGAGCTGGATGGACCTAGAGTCTGTCATACAGAGTGAAGTAAGTCAGAAAGAGAAAAACAAATACTGTATGCTAACACATATATATGGAATCTTAAAAAAAGAAAGATTCTGATGAACCTAGGGGCAGGACAGGAATAAAGACACAGACATAGAGAATGGACTTGAGAACACGGGGAGGGAGAAGGGTAACCGGGGACGAAGTGAGAGAGTAACACGGACACACATACACTACCAAATGTAAAATAGATAGCTAGTGGGAGGCAGATGCATAGCACAGGAAGATCAGCTCCGTGTTTTGTGACCAGCTAGAGGGATGGGATAGGGAGGGTGGGAGGGAAACACAGGAGCGAGGGGATATTGGGATATATGTATACATACAGCTGATTCACTTTGTTATACAGCAGAAACTAACACAACATTGTAAAGCAATTATACTCCAATAAAGTTGTAAAAAAAAAAAAAAAAAGAATCAGGTATGTGCTTTGTCCAGTCAGTTAAAGATAAATCAGACATGATCCATCACCTAAAGAGATTATATTATTCACAGATAGTCATATGTGAAAATCAATCATTTAAATAAAATACATTAAGGGCCTTACAGAAAGCATAGAGTAAGGTGCTGCCTCACTGTAGCAGTGTAGACTGTTGTCTGTGAGGACTGGCAAGACATCACAAAATACTTAGCCTTCTCAACCAGGCTTAAATAAGCAGAATTTATTTCTCCAATTAGATACACTTAAAAAAAAATTGAAATCACTAAAAGCAAAATCCAGTAAAACTCACTTATAATAAATGATTTTTTTTAATTGGAAATATTTGATGCTTAAACCTATAGTTTTGGATATATATCCATGGCAACTGTGCTCACTACTTCCTTCTAAATAACTGATTAAACATTAAATTGGTATTACTGACAACTTTCATCTACATTTCAGAAATTTGATTCAACAATAACTTAAATCCAATTATTTACAAGAGGAATAGTTAAGGTGCCATTACAGAGTTGGGTTTTCTAATTTTAATTGCTTCAAGATTTGCAAGGAAAAATCAAAATACAGAAAAAAGTGAGATTACTTAAAATATTTGTGGGCTGCTTTTTCCAGATAAAATTAGAAATTTGCAATAAATTATTAGTAGACACCAATATAAGTTTTGTTACATTTCTCTACATTTTACTCTTACTGTGTTATACTTTCATTAATCGCATTTTAAAACATCTCTAGGTAACTCAGAAACTGGAGAAAACTTAAATCGCAGAAGTCCACTCACTGGAGTGAAGGTTCTGAGCCACACATCAGGCTTCCCAACCTGAGGGCCTGACAACGGGAGGAGGAATTCCTAGAGAATCAGACTTTGAAGGCTAGTGGGATTTGATTGCAGGACTTTGGCAGGATTGGAGGAAACAGAGACTCCACTCTTGGAGGGCACACACAAAGTAGTGTACGAACTGGGACCCAGGGGAAGGAGCAGTGACCCAACAGGAGACTGAGCCAGACCTACATGCTAGTGTTGGAGGGTCTCCTGCAGGGAAGGGGGGCAGCATGGCTTACCAAGTGACAAGGACACTGGCAGCAGAAGTTTTGGGAAGTGCTCCTTGGCGTGGGCCCTCCCAGAGTCCGCCATGAGCCCCAACAAAGAGCCCAGGTAGCCTAGACTGTTGGGTCACCTCAGGCCAAACAACAAACAGGGAAGGAACCCAGCCCCACCCATCAGCAGACAAGCAGATTAAAGTTTTACTGAGCTCTGCTCACCAGAGCAAAAGCCAGCTCTACCATCCACCACTCCCACCCATCAGGAAACGTCCACAAGCCTCTTAGATAGCCTCATCCACCAGAGGTCAGACAGCAGAAGTAAGAAGAACTACAATCCTGCAGCCTGTGGAACAAAAAATATACTCACAGAAAGATAGACAAGATGAAAAGGCAGAGGGCTATGTACCAGATAAAGGAACAAGATAAAACCCCAAAAAAACAACTAAATGAAATGGAGATAGGCAAACTTCCAGAAAAAGAATTCAGACTAATGATAGTGAAGATGATCCAGGACCTCAGAAAAAGAATGGAGATTCAGAAGATGCAAGAAATGTTGAATAAAGATCTAGAAGAATTAAAGAACAAACAGAGATGAACAATACAATAACTGAAATGAAAAATGCACTAGAAGGAATCAATAGCAGAATAACTGAGGCAAAGAATGGATAAGTGACCTGGAAGACAGAATGGTGGAATTCACTGCTGCAGAACAGAATAAAGAAAAAAGAACGAAAAGAAATGAAGACAGGCTAAGAGACCTCTGGGACAACATTAAACACAACAGCATTCACATTATAGGGGTCCCAGAAGGAGAAGAGAGAGAGAAAGGACCCAAGAAAATCTTTGAAGAGATTATAGTCAAAAATTTCCCTAACATGGGAAAGGAAATAGCCAACCAATTCCAGGAAGCACAGAGAGTCCCATACAGGATAAACCCAAGGAGAAACACACTGAGACACATAGTAATCAAATTGGCAAAAATTAAAGACAAAGAAAGATTATTGAAAGGAGCAACGGAAAAATGACAAATAACATACAAGGGAACTCCAATAAGGTTAACAGTTGATTTCTCAGCAGAAATTCTACAAGCCAGAAGGGAGTGGCATGATATACTTAAAGTGATGAAAGGGAAGAACCTACAACCAACATTACTCTACCCAGCCTGGATCTCATTAAGATTCAATGGAGAAATCAAAAGCTTTACAGACGAGCAAAAGCTAAGAGAATTCAGCACCACCAAACCAGCTCTACAACAAATGCTAAAGGAACTTCTCTAAGTGCGAAACACAAGAGAAGAAAAGGACCTACAAAAACAAACCCCCCAAAATTAAGAAAATGGTAATAGGAACATATATATCAATAATTACCTTAAACGTGAATGGATTAAATGCTCCAACTCAAAAGACACACACTTGCTGAATGGATACAAAAACAAGACCCACATATATACTGTCTACAAGAGACCCACCTCAGATCTAGGGACACAACAGTCTGAAAGTGAGGGGATGGAGAAAGATATTCCATGCAAATGGAAATCAAAACAAAGCTGGAGTAGCAATACTCATATCAGATAAAATAGACTTTACAATAAAGAATGTTACAAGAGACAAGGAAGAACACTATGTGATGATCAAGGGATCAATCCAAGAAGAAGATGTAACAATTATAAATATATATGCACACAACATAGGAGCACCTCAATACATAAGGCAACTGCTAACAGCTCTAAAAGAGGAAATCAACAGTAACACAATAATAGTGCAGGACTTTAACACCTCACTTACAACGATGGACAGATCATCCAAACAGAAAATTAATAATGAAACACAAGCTTTAAATGACACAATAGACCAGATAGATTTAACTGATATTTATAGGACATTCCATCCAAAAACAGCAGATTACACTTTCTTCTCAAGTGCACACGGAACATTCTCCAGGATAGATCATATCCTGGGTCACAAACCAAGGCTCAGTAAATTTAAGAAAATTGAAATCATACCAAGCATCTTTTCTGATCACAATGCTATGAGATTAGAAATCAATTACAGGGAAAAAAACGTAAAAAACACAAACACATGGAGGCTAAACAATACGTTACTAAATAACCAAGAAATCACTAAAGAAATCAAAGAGGAAATCAAAAACTACCTAGAGACAAATGACAATGAAAACACGATAATCCAAAACCTATGGGATGCAACAAAAGCAGTTCTAAGAGGGAAATTTATAGCTATACAAGCCTACCTTAGGAAACAAGAAAAATCTCAAATAAACAATCTAATGTTACACTTAAAGGAACTCAAGAAGGAAGAAAAACAAAACCCAAAGTTAGCAGAAGGAAAGAGATCATAAAGATCAGAGCAGAAATAAATGAAATAGAAAGAAAGAAAACAATAGCAGAGATCAATAAAGCTAAAAGCTGGTTCTTTGAGAAGATAAACAAAATTGATAAACCATTAGCCAGACTCATCAAGAAAAAAAGGGAGAGGACTCAAATCAAGAAAGTTAGAAATGAAAAAGGAGTTACAATAGACACCACAGAAAAACAAAGCATCCTAAGAGACTACTACAAGCAATTCTATGCCAATAAAATGGACAACCTGGAAGAAATGAACAAATTCTTAGAAAGGTATAACCTTCCAAGACTGAACCAGGAAGAGATAGAAAATATGAATAGACCAATCACAAGCACTGAAATTGAAACTGTGATTTAAAATCTTCCAAGAAACAAAAGTCCAGGACCAGATGGATCCACAGGTGAATTCTATCAAACATTTAGAGAACAGCTAACACCCATCCTTCTCAAACTCTTCCAAAAAATTGCAGAGGAAGGAAAACTCCCAAACTCATTCTATGAGTCCACCATCACCCTAATACCAAAACCAGACAAAGATACCACAAAAAAATAAAATTACAGACCAATATCACTGATGAATATAGACGCAAAAATCCTCAACTAAATACTAGCAAACAGACTTCAACAACACATTAGAAGGATCATATACCATGATCAAGTGGGATTTATCCCAGAGATGCAAAGATTCTTCAATATGCACAAATCAATCAATGTTATACACCATATTAACAAATTGAAGAAAAAAACCCATATGATCATCTCAATAGATGCAGAAAAAGCTTTTGACAAAATTCAACACCATTTATGATAAAACTCTACAGAAAATGGGCATAGAGGGAACCTTCCTCAACATAATAAAGGCCATATACGACAAACCCACAGCAAACATCATTCTCAAAGGTGAAAAACTGAAAGCATTTCCTCTAACATCAGGAACAAGACAAGGATGTCCACTCTCACCACTGTTATTCAACATAGTATTGTAAGTCCTAACCACAGCAATCAGAGAAGAAAAAGAAATAAAAGGAATCCAAATTGGAAAAGAAGAAGTAAAAGTGTAACTGTTTGCAGATGACATGATACTATACATAGAGAATCCTAAAGATGCCACTACAAAACTACTAGAGCTAATCAATGAATTTCGTAAAGCAGCAGGATACAAAATTAATGCACAGAAATCTCTTGCATTCCTATACACTAATGATGAAAAATATGAAAGAGAAATTAAGGAAACAGTCCTATTTATCATTGAAACAAAAAGAACAAAATACGTAGGAATAAACCTACCTAGGGAGACAAAAGACCTGTATGCAGAAAACTATAAGACACTGATGAAAGAAATTAAAGATGATACAAACACATGGAGAGATATACCATGTTCTTGGATTGGAAGAATCAATATTGTGAAAATGATTATACTACCCAAAGCAATCTACAGATTCAATGCAATCCCTATCAAATTACCAATGGCATTTTTTACAGAACTAGAACAAAGAATCTTAAAATTTTTATGGAGACACAAAAGACCTTGAGGAGCCAAAGCTATCTTGAGGGAAAAAAACAGTGCTGGAGGAATCAGACTGCCTGACTTCAGACTATACTATAAAGCTACAGTTGTCAAGGCAATATGGTGCTTGCACAAAAACAGAAATATAGATCAATGGAACATGATAGAAAGCCCAGAGATAAATCCACGCACCTATGGTCAACTAATGTATGACAAAGGAGGCAAGGATATACAGTGGAGAACAGACAGTCTCTTCAGTAAGTGGTGCTGGGAAAACTGGACAGCTACATGTAAAAGAATGAAATTAAAACACTCCCTAACACCATATGCAAAAATAAACTCAAAATGGATTAGAGACCTAAATGTAATACCGGACACTATAAAACTCTTAGTGGAAAACATAGGAAAAACAGTCTTTGACATAAATCACAGCAAGATATTTTTTGATCCACCTCCTAGAGTAATGGAAATAAAAACAAAAATAAACAAATGGGACTTAATGAGACTTAAAAGCTTTTGCACAGTAAAGGAAACCATAAAGAAGATGAAAAGACAACCCTCAGAATGGGAGAAAATATTTGCAAATGAATCATCGGACAAAGGATTAACCTCCAAATATATAAACAGCTCATGCAGCTCATTATTAAAAAGCCAAACAATCCAAAAGTGGGCAGAGGACCTAAATAGACATATTAGACATACAGATGGCCAAGAAGCACATGAAAAGCTGCTGAACATCACTAATTATTAGGGAAATACAAATCAAAAGTACAATGAGTTATCACCTCACACCAGTTAGCATAGGCATCATCAGAAAATCTACAAACAACAAATGGTGGAGAGGTTGTGGAGAAAAGGGAACCCTCTTGCATTGTTGGTGGGAATGTAAATTGATACAGCCACTATGGAGAACAGTATGGACGTTCCTTAAAGAACTAAGAATAGAATTACCATATGACCCAGCAATCCCACTCCTGGGCATATACCCAGAGAAAACCGTCATTCAAAAAGACACATGCACCCCAATGTTCATTGCAGCACTATTTACAATAGCCAGATCATGGAAGCAACCTAAATGCCCATCGACATACGAATTGATAAAGAAGATGTGGTACATATATACAATGGAATATTACTCAGCCATAAAAAGGAATGAAAGTGGGTCATTTGTAGAGACGTGGATGCATCTAGAGACTGTCATACAGAGTGAAGTAAGTTAGAAAGAGAAAAATAAATATCGTATATTAATGTATATATGTAGAATCTAGAAAATGGTACAGATGAACTGGTTTGCAGAACAGAAATTGATACTCAGTAGTAGAGAACAAAGGTATGGACACCAAGGGGGGAAAGCGGCAGGGGGTGAGGGTTGTGGTGTGATGAATTGGGAGATTGGGACTGACATGTATACACTGATGTGTATAAAATGGATGACTACTAAGAAAATAATGAAATTAAAAATGAAGAAAATTTAAAAAAAGATTAAAACATCTCTAGCAGTCTTCATTTAAACTTTTCCCAAACAACAAGGATTTATCCCACCTGAATCTGAGCCATTGTGTGATCAGGTATTTGAGGCTATTTGGGATCCTGGCACTTGGCATATTTCTGCCTGTATCCATCTTATATACATTGCACTATCTTCTCCTAATGTAGTAACAAATAATTAGAAATCACAAGAAACATTTATCTATTCATTTTTCAAAAGCAGTTATCACCTCACACTAATAGAATGGCCATCGTCAAAACCTCTACAAACCATAAATGCTGGAGAGGGTGTGGAGAAAAGGGAACCTGCTTGCACTGTTGGTGGGGATGTAAATTGATACAGCCACTATGGAGAACAGTATGGACGTTCCTTAAAGAACTAAAAATAGAACTACTATATGACACAGCAATCCCACTACTGGGCTTATAGCCTGAGGAAACCATAATTCAAAACGACACATGCACCTCAGTGTTCATTGCAGCACTATTTAGAATAGCCAGGACATGGAACCAACCTAAATGTCCATCGACAGATGAATGGATAAATAAGATGTGGTACATATATACAATGGAATATTATTAAGCTGTAAAAAGGAATGAAATTGGGTCATTTGTAGAGACGTGGATGGACCTAGAGTTGTACAGAGTGAAGTAAGTCGGAAAGAGAAAAACAAATATTGTATATTAACGCATATATGTGGAATCCAAAAAAATGGTACTGATGAACCTATTTGCAGGGCAGGAATAGAGGCACAGACATAGAGAACCGACATGTGGACATGGTGGGGAAGGGGGAATGGGATGAATTGGGACATTGAGATTTGACATATATACACTACCATCGGTAAAACAGAGAGCTATTGGGAACCTGCTGTATACCACAGGGAGCTCAGCTCGGTGCTCTGTGAGGACTTACATGTGTGGGATGGGGGGCGGGTGTGGGAGGGAGGTCCAAGAGGGAGGGGATATATGTATACATATAGCTGATTCACTTCTTCGTTGTGCAGCAGAAACTAACACAACATTGTAAATAAACTATACCCCAGTAAAAAAAAAATAGCTGCAAATACTCTTAGGACACCCTGTTGATTTTTAGTGAAAGATATTTTGTTTTCAACAAAATTGATACTACAATATACCACATATAAATGGAATGTGACTACTGCACAGAGTTAGACTTGGTTTCATAAAAGCAAAGTTGATTATTGTGGTTTACAAAAGTACTATCTATAATTCATGATTTGCTTTTGTTTAAGTTTTTAAATCTTTTACTTATTTATTATCTAACAAAGTTTGTATCAACAGCGCACAGGATGATTTTCAATGAGATTTATTAGGCAAGACTGAACTAAATGCAAAACAGAAGTAGCTCTCATTAAGCTGCAGAAAAAAACCTTTGCTTCAACTTGATGAACCAAAGTTTATGTGTAAAATCTCAAGATTATAATGGTCTTGACAGTTTTATAAATTAGAGAAGAGTATTACAAATTTAGAAGTGTTCAAAGGAGAATGGAGACCAATCTAGTAAATCTGTAATTAATATTCTTTTCATAATCTTAGACCTTCTTTGAGATTTAGATTTTTTGTGTTTCAAGCTCAAGGCATCATTTAAACAATGTTGTAAATTCTGATTTACTACACCAAGGAAAATATGCATATTAAGGTAGAAAATTACTCAGCATCATAATCCTACTTTGCTTATTCTGAAAATGTTCTGGTACATTTCCATTTCATCTTATTATTATGAAAAATGTGAAATATGTAGAAAAATGAAAGAATCTTATACCAAACACCAGTGTATCATATTCATTACTTAGATTAAAAATTCTTTCACATTTTGTCTTTTTGCTTTATCTATTTATTAATATATATACATATTTTTCTGAACAACTTTATTACACTCTATATTTATAAATATATGTAAATATAAATAATATATATAAATTAGCATGCATTTCCTAAACAGGAAATACTCTTCAACCACAATACCTGTATCCTACCTAAAAATAATAATATTTTTCCAATACCTTAACATACAGTCCATATTCAAAATTCCCCATGTGTCTGCCAGTATATCATTTACAGCTATTTTATTTTCAATCATGATCTAAAATATTTCACACATTGCATTTGTGGTTATGTCTTTTTATTTTTTTAAAAATCTGTTTTAAACCCTCACCTTTTTACTACTCTCTTATGATATACATCTTTTTGCCTTTCTTTTGAAGTTTTGAATTTTATTTTATTTTTTATATAGCAGTTATTAGTTATCTATTTTATACATATTAGTGTATATATGTCAATCTCAACCTGTAAGGTACTTTTGACCCTAAAAATATCTGATCCCCAATAATACTTCACTCACTTTTTATTGCATGCATTAATGATCATTTACTAAATCATCTATTCAATAAGAAATAATTTTCTAATTATATCGTTCTTTTTATATTTTTAGCTGGCCCTCTTTAAAAAAGATCTTTTGATTATCAACAGGAAATGAATTATAGTTGGATTAAAGGGCAACACTTATGTTTAATTCTGCCTCTTTAATCAGACAACAGAGTTGGGTAATATTGGTGGCAAATGAGCTTTTCTTTATGCTTATCTCCCGTTTTTAATGTCATCATGGACTCATAAATTTTTATTAATTGAATATTTTAGAATCTTTTCCAGTCATTGTTCATTCTGATGCTCAAATTATGGGAACTTATTTTATATAGAAGAGGAATATTCTACGGAAATAGAGAAAACATCTGTAAAAAATAAATGAATACTTTGGGTTTATGCCTCAGAATATGTAATTAATTTAACATATATCTTGGTCCCTAAAAAATATTTAAATAATTACCTCATGTGCTTTTTTGTTATACATAAATTCAACAGAACTGAATAAGTTATCGAAACATTCAGGAGATACAAAAATTCAGCTAGAAGTTAAATAATCAGACATTGTTTGACTTACCCTACACCATTGCAAAGGCTATCATTATCATCTTCATCTAATAATTAGCATACCACCACTTAGGAACTGGTTTTCTCTGATACCTATATAGTTTCCTTTATGTTACTAAATATTTTTTAATCTTTCTTATGCCATACCAGTTAAAAACAGAATAATATCAGTTTTGTATTCAACTGCTATGTGTTTTATTCAACCGCTATATGTTTTATTTTCATGTCCTATTTTAAAATAAACCTGTACTAAAGCTGCAGTATTTATTAGAAAAAACTAAGAATCAAACACTTGTCAACACAAATCTTGTTGAATTAAAAAGGACTTAAAATGTTCTACAATTTGTTTTTCTAACATATGGAACTCAAGAAAGGTACTGCTTCTATTAACAATTAAGTATAAAAACACACAATGATATCAATTTATAAAGATAAAATCTCTGCAAAAATTATAACTGCAAAGCAGATTCTGAAATAACATAGTAATATCATAACATCCTAAAAAAGCATCCATTCAGTCATTATAGAAGTGGCCATCTTACACAGTTCTGTCATATCTCGGCACATAGCTAAATCTACCTTGGTAAATTTTATGGAACAAAAAGAGAGTTGAGAAAGGAATCTGTAAGTAGACATTCTTGCTAGAAGGTGGGAGACACTAGGAATATCCTGTAATGGGGGGAATTTAAGCTCAGCATTTAGAACATGACAATCAGCACTTCAGATATTGGAACTTCAGTAAATATCATGGAATTTAACAACAACAAGCAAGGGATAAGTAGGCTGCATCGACAGGGATTATAAAATCTGGATCCATTTAGAAATTGAATTTGACAATTGAACTTGACAGCTAGGCAGAATGCAACTGATGTTATAGAAATCTGTCTTATGGTGGCCAAAGCCACCAGAATAAATTCAGTATGACTTCAAGAGAATGTCACAAGCTTGACAGACTCCTAGGCTTACATGGACAAAGATACTAGCAAGCTACTAATAGAGGGGATCACAGGCACAGGAAACAAATGGAATCTAATTAAGCAAATTAGATTATAAGACAGGTCTTAGGTTTGGGGAACAGGATGAACATACTTTCTTTTTTAAATAGAGAATAAAACACATCAAAGCTAGTCTAGCTTCAATAAATGACTTGATGTGCAGTCTTAATATTGAACTGGAATTCTTTAATTCTGTACAGACCAAGATTAAGTCTGATGGGTCCTGAAGTATGATGGTCCAAACATGAATTGAGGGAAAGCATGTTGAAGCCATGAAGAAATAGGATTTGATGGCCTGCAGAACAAATAGATTTCGGATGCTTTCAATTTACAACTAAAATTGGTTCTAATTTAAAAATTAAACAAATACAATAGAAGAGTGCAATTTAAATGATTGGAGAAGTTCCTATATTTTAAATTGAGCATCAAACCATGCACTTATATTTAGGTTACTGCAATGTTTAACAAGCAGAGTATCATATGGAATAATTCTTAAAGTAATGTTTTAGATACACATATCACATTTTGATAAATCGTTCTAGTCCCACATCACTGAGATATTTAATGTTTTAATATTTGCATGGTTTCTAGATGAAATTTCATCTTAAGATTTCCTTTTCTCCATGCATTTACTCTGAGTGTACCACTCTTGTGCCATATAAATACTTGCTTTGCCTTTTTTTCTTATAAAAATATACTATTTTCCCTGAGATGAATTCCAAAATGGGTATCAATTGAAGTTTTATTTTTTGGTTATTATATTAGTTTCATGTCTTTTTAAAGGGAAATGATAGTGCAGCTAATCACTCTGGAGCAACTTCATATTTGAGTCCAGAAAATGGAACACTTTTTTCCTTTTCAAACCTTCAATATATGAAAGCATTTCTATGAAACCTTAAAAAAACTCAGAAATTCTTCACAAACTTGAATAAAGCATGCATTATTATGTAGTGTGGTACATTAAACACATGATTATGCATAAAAGCTTTACACCATCATTTTAATAGCACATTGTTTTAATTAGTTTAACTAAATCCTGTTCATTGAAAAATGTTGTGGCAGATTGTCTGGTGGCAGTTCATTTTTCCTGATTATACTTTTAATAATATTTTATTGATTACATGGAAAACAGTTTTCTCTCTGTGATAACAGACCTCTCAGAAATAAATCTTTCATAAATACACTGAAAATATTACTTTTGTTAGCTTTTTAAGACAAATATTCTGAGTTCATTTTAAAGATTTTAAAACTTTTACCTGCCGTTGAAAATAAATAATTTTATCCATACTCAGTGGTCAAAAAAGTGTTGTTAAAATTAGGGGGAGTGGCACGTCTGTCAAGATCTACAGTAATCAAATTTATCTTCTTTTGTAGTTTACTTTAATGCCTTGTACCATGTTTTAATTCAGAACTTAGAAATGTGTTCAAGCCTATGAATTGAATATGCCCTATAAAACAGAGCCAGTTTTCCCTTGGCCAAATTTAGTTCTCTCAGTGATGACTCAACTTGTAATATTTCTGATCTGAGCACTGCTTCTCAAAGACCTAGTTTTGGATTGATAAAATGACTGTCTTTGAAAATGCAAAATCTTATAAGAATTATATTAATTATATAATTATATTATATTTTACTATGAATTATATGAACTATAATTATATTAATTATATGAATTCCTTTTTTAAGATTATGGAATTGGATATTACTTATTGATGTTTGGTGATTTCTCTCTCTCGTTAGCATACCTCTTCTATATTATGTTTTCTGTCCTCTCAATACTGGACAATTCTATCTTAAACATTTATTGCATTTACATTTTAAACTGAGTAGCCAAATTGTGCCCCAGAACATAATTTTCACTCTGGGTTCACATGGCATAGATCCTATGGATAATTTCTAATATTTATGAAGGTTATTTATTTTTTTAGTTATCATTTTATGCCAGACAAGAATAATTATATCTTTGAAAATACGGTCTTTCAGCTCTCTATGTTCAGGCTCAACAATCTATATAGACCATAGTCAAACCACAGTCAGGTTCTTAAAATATCAAATCAATTTATTCCAAGTTATTTTAATAACTGAGAGTAAATTGCCTGCTTTCAATTTCCAGTAGACAATTACATCATATAGAATATCTTATGTTTACCATCTGCTCTTCTATCTTAAAAAAATCATTCCTTGACCTACAACTACATACAGTTATTTTAGCTCTTTTAACAGGAAAAACTCTATATGCACAATCTCCAAATTAAAAAAAATTATCCTTCAATTTTTAAAAAATTTTCCTTCCCTGAGTTTTATCCCCAAATTAGAAAGAAGTTTCAATTCTTAAAATCTTATTAATAAACGATCCATGTAGCCTGATCAACTACCAATTCTTAATTCTCATCAGTCACCAACATTTAACCCAGATAATTATTCTCTTCTTCCAAAAACCATTCCCCTAATCACCACACCTCCAGCTACCCCAGCTCCTCAGCTGGTTTTGCTGGTTTCTCCTCATCTTCCCAATCACTGTGATCAGCACAACCCAGGTTTCAATCTCTGACATTTTTTCTTCTCCTTAAAGGATCTCATCAAGTCCCTTGTCTTTAAATACCATCTCCTCACTGATGATCACATAATTTAATCTCTAATCTGATGGCTTGTTTAAGCATCCCATTTATATAGCCAACTGCCTAACTCATTTATCTTGTTACATATCTAAAAAGCATTTCAAATTTAATATGTCCAAGATCAAACATGTATTCACCCTCAACATACCTAATCCTCATGATTTTTTCCCATATTAGTAAATCACAAGAGTATTCTACTACTTGCTCAGGACAAAAACCCAAAGACGCATCATTATCTACCATCATTCTTTCCTAAACCACATTTAATCCATCTGCAAAAGCTATCATGCCTTTATTCATTACACACCTCAAATCAACCACTATTTACTGCTCCATCATTATCATCCAAATATAAACTGTTGCCGTTATCTTACTTGAATAGCAAAAGCCTTACAACTGGTGTTTCTGCTTCCATCTTTAACCTACAAGCCTTTATTTGACATTGAAAACAATAATATACAAATATGGCAGATTAAGTCACTCCTCCATTGCATACCCTATGATTGCATTCCATCTTATTCAAAGTAATACCTAAAATCCACCACCTTTACTGGGGACTAAAATGAGTTATATGATCTGGCCTATATTTCCCTTCTGCAGTACCCTATTCTTCTGCTTCAGCCACACTGGACTTCATGACAGTCTATGCTTGAAATGATTTTCTCCCAGATAATTAACTGGTCCACACTCTTGTTTAATTCATTTCTCTAAAAAATCATGAGAGGCATTCCCTATGCACTTTGTGTAAAAGCGCAAATGCCTGCAAGATGTGACTATTTCACGTTCCCTGCCTTTTTCCTGTTTCTTCCCCTACAGACCTATTAACATAGCTAAAAATGTTACCTAGAGTTATTTCAATTTGGAAGATTTTCTTTTTTCTAACCAAAGTTTTCTTTTGAGGAGCAGTAGATCTATGGAGTGAGAACAGAATTTATTTTATCATGGAAGAGCATTAACTGCTCAGGGTTCTTGCACTGAATAGTCCAGGAAACTTCTCATGAAGTCATGTGAAGAGAAGCAGAGCTCCCAGGGGTGAAGGCCAATTTAAATTCCTTCTTTTCTCTGAGACAATTGACATAGGGCACATTCTGAGAGAAGGCACTGAGCAAATATTGTATTGCTCTCTAGGGTAGCCCAAACCTATGGTCCTGCTAAAATCATAGTTTGTGCTGCAAAATGAATTTTCACATTACCAGAGCTCTTTATAAAATTCAAAATATAACTGCATTGCATCATTGACATTCTTTGTGGTTCAATGTTTATCTTTATTAGGTTAGTTTAAAATAGTAATGTACCATGTTACGTCTTACATGGATGGAATGGAAGTTAATTCCTGAATTTAAAAAAATCAAGGCCTACAGAGAATAAGTACATGGAGGAGGAGAGAAAGAAGGGTCATATTAGGCTCATTTAACAGTATTCCATTCAAGCACGTTCCACTTCCCCTCAGGGCATTGTTATAAATATGGTCCCTGCTGAGTTTAGGTCTATACATCACTTGTAATATCTAGAGGGAGAGACAGTTAATGGTTTTACATACCCCTTGCTGTGCTCAGAATCATATGTCTTCTCAATCAAATGATATAGATAATTACTAATTCTAATAAAGACTCAAGCTTGACAAATTTTACAGAATTGATTTTGTTTGCAGCATGTTTAAAATTCCCAAAGTTTTAAGGCAAACCTTATCAATACGTAGTCCAATGGAGAACAGACCTGATTTTGCTGTTGTAGATCGATCTTAACAAAGTTGTCCAAGTTTAACTCTCTCATCTTTGAAATCAGGTTCTAAACCATTAACAGAGTTTAATGTTCATTTTCTAGTTTTCTCAACAATGAAATGGAAGAATTTTATTAATAAAGGTTAGTAATAAATAGAGCAAAACTACCAAAAAAAGGATATGAGTTTTGTAGCTGCTGTGTTACACCTCCCAAAATTCATTGTTTTATATTGTAGAGTTAGATAAATGACAATTATGTAACACTGAGTTCAATTAGTTTTTATTAATGTATGACTTGGGAAAAACAGTAAGGATACTTTAATTCTTAAGTCACTTAGAATGTAAGATATCTTTTTAAGAAGAGATAGCACGCAAATTAAAATTTGTTAGGCTAGCATGCTGGTATTTCATGAAATATAAGAGAAATTTTTTCAATGTTTGATGGAAAAATTTCTGATCAAGTAAAGTACATAAACATAAGGCATTATCATTCTTACCAATAGAAATTTGAAGCACCCAAAAATCTCTATAGTAAGTGGGTTAACTTTTGTTTAAATCAGAATTTCTAAAAATTATTTCATAATTGCTTATATTCAAAGAACATCTATTTGTATAATGTACAATACCTCTTTATCAGGACATAGTTGGCAAACAAAGGTAAACAATGATTGCTTCCTTGATTTCTTCTAAATATAATACTATGGTAATAATAACTGAAAACTTTTACTTCCTTTTATTGTAGGGAAGGGAATGGAAATATAATTGTTCAGGATATTTTATCATTTTTTAACCCAAGACAAAAAGGTTTTTTCATTATCTTTCATGGATACTATAGATTATTTTTAATTCTTATTTCTATTGAGTTTTTTCTTTTTTAACTATGATTTTTGCAATATAATACAACATAATAAAAATTAGAAGAAAAAATAAAACAATTATACCATCCCAACCACTAAATTTGTATTAATAATTTAAAGTCACTTTTAATAACTGTAAAAAGGTTTATATGTGGGCTAATTTTTAATGATTTTGGATTTATAAAAATAAATCAGAATGAATAGTTGGAGCAAGCTATGTATGAATATATGATCTGTTTCAGCTTATGCTATTTTTATATTATCCTTATAATTCTGGTTATTCAGCATCTCTTATTATTTTGTATTTCCTAATTAATTATAGCATCATATTTTGAGTTTTCAAATTGTGGGTTTTATTTGATTGTTCTTTCATTTTTTTCATTGTTTGATTGTTGATATGATGTGAAGGAGCTTTCCAAACAAATCTAGAGGAAGAAAAAGGGATCATGAAGGAATAAAAGCACTTATCATTTCTTTTAAGGAAGTGGATATAGGATATTTTTAAGTGCATACTAAATATATTTGTGATGCTGAAGCTCGGAGTTCCGTTCTAAGATCATTAGCTCTTTTGGCCAGAAAACAAAGAATGTTGCTCACCTTTCAGTTCTACAAGGATAAAGTCATTAGCCACTATAGTTATTGACCAACAGTGCACCCTAAAAGGAATTCATGACAAAAACCAGAATGAGGCGCTCTGTCCTTTGGAAAAACTGGCTCTTTAGTTAGACAGGAGTATCTCTAGGTAAAAAAAAAATTATGAATGCAGATTCTTGCATCTTCCCATACATAGAAAAGCACTCAAATCACTAACTGAGATACCTGTTCCTCATAACTAGCAGTAACCTTCTACCAAGATGAATGTGGATTGCACATATTCCTTAGCCAAAATCATATATATACTGGCCTCTCCTCCTACCTCTTCAGATCAGTGCCCTCAGAGCTACAGAGAGACTGTTTCCCAGGCTATAATCCTCAGTAAGGTCCCCAAATAAAACTTAAACTTACAACTCTCATTGTGACTTTTTAAAACAATTCAGTCGACATGGCCATATGGTCATCATATATGATTTTTAAAAGAGCAAATTTAGAACTTTTGATTATAAGGGATAGTGAAAATGTGAACAGTAATCAAATGTAAAAGTGGCTGGAAGTAGAGGATGACACTAGATCTAGGATTTTGCATTTTGGGTGAGGTCTCTCAGCAGTTCAGTGCTTTAGAGAAGGTCAATGTATCATAAGAAACAACCCATGACATGACATTCTGTAAAGTGAATGTAGACATAATAAGTCCCAATATAATAACTTTCTCTATAGAGAAAGTTTTTAAAATAACGGAACCATTACTCAGCTTGTAGATATTGCACTCAGACCTCCAGAGAACTCCAGGATATTTGTATCATTGAATACCTAGTGAAATGGGGAGAAACCTGTATCTGTAATTTGATGCCATACTATGACATGTTTATGCATCCCGGGCTAGATAGATAAACATTGAACTCTGCCATCATTTGATATTTGAAAGTTTTAAAACTCAGCTCTACACAGTTTCAGATTGATGTAATTTTATTACCATGTGCCAAGAAATTAAAATTCATACATGCTTCATCTCCTTTTGATATTTTAATTTTGGACATTTTTTAAAAAATTACTTTGTTATGAACTTTTCTGAATGGCAAGGTCAAAAAGACAGAGAATCTTTTTTGCTCTAACGAGAAGTAGATAGCACAAATACAACTATTTCATACTGTTGATCTTCCAATAATTCAGTTCTGAATTTTAAGTTCAATATAAACACAGAGTTGTCAGAATTCACACCAGTTATATTGGTGAAAATAGACCCATGGTAGCATCCACCAACAAACACATACTCTTGAGTTCTAACAAAATGAATGCACATTTAGACATTTTTCTAAATTTCCTGGCTAAATAAAACTGGTTTTGAATTAAAGTGAGAGAAAAGAATGAGAAATAAAGAAAGGAAAGTTTATGTAATGTCTTTAACAGAAAAGAAATGACAAGAGGGTGGTCTTAGTAACAACTTGAAATGCAAATTAGTGTGGAGTGGCAAACAGGAATTGATAGGAAATGCTGAGAAACAGAATATTGAACTGAGAAGAAAAAAAAAAGAACAGTATATGGTGGTGGCAATCACAAAAAGACAAAGCAATTATGCACCAAGATATACTAAAAAGGAGAAAAGAACATAAAAAAAAATAGTCCAGTGAAGTGAAAAATCTTATTTTTAATTTAAACATTTTGATTATTTAAAAACTCTAATCTGATGATTATTGCTTCAGAACTTTCTCCTTTCCTTGCTTTTCCCCAAATTAGTCACAGCCTCTGTCATAATATTTTTATCATCAAAATAAATGTTTTAGCAATTGTTTTACTATCAAAGTAAATCTTTATAATATATTAAAAATCTCCAAAATATATAAAGATAAAAGTAAAAAATTGATTTTAGCATTCAAAGTATATCTACTAATTTTTCTAATTATTATTATTGTTCTAATTATTTTTAGTCTGCCTAGATATGTATTTTTGTACAGAAATATATTTTAAATCTATACATTTAAAATAGGAGTAATATGTATTTGATAATAACTTTTTCATGTGAAATTTGCCTTATCTATTTTTACTTGTCAAATCAAATTGATCTGTGGCAATTTTCCATTTTATGGATATAAATATATTTAATCCATTTTGGTTATATTAAAATTTTCTGTTTCTATAAACAATGTTGCAATTAATATATATATGAGCATGTCATATAATTATTAAATTCTTCCTTTGAAATGAATTCCCAGAAGTAGAATTTCTGGGTCAATGGTTATGTATATTTTGCATAACTTTATTCATATTTATCAAGTGCCTTCCAGAAATTTTATAAGAGATCTTTTCTTACAGTCTGTTAGATTACCTATTTCTTAATAACCTCCTGGACAATGGAAGTTTTCATATGTATATTTAAAATCTTTTACCTTTCATAATTCTTTTCTTAAAATTTTGTAAAAGAATTTTGTATATGATGGACATGAACCCTCTACCACATGTATTGTGAATATTTTTTCCATTTTTTAACTTGTCCTTTATCTTATTTGAATTCTTTATCCTGTTGAGAAGCTCTTTAATTTTTACATTATTAAATTATCAAGCAACTCTTTTTTGATAATTGCTTTGGTATTAAGCTTAGGCTGTCTTTCCTGCATTCCTAAATTAGACACGCAATCAGAAGGCATAAAGATTGACAGTAAACAAAACAATCTTTTATATAAAAGAAGATATCATGAAAAAGAAGACGTGAAAGAGGCAGATATTTTTAGCAGTATGTATAACAAATTATTAACTCCAATATAAGATCTTTAAAATTTTTGAGAAAAGTAATACAAAATTTTTCTAAAAATTCTAACGTTATTTCCAGATAAATTGCACATCAAAAACACAAATGGTTGGGCTTCCCTGGTGGCGCAGTGGTTGAGAGTCCGCCTGCCGATGCAGGGGACACAGGTTCATGCCCCGGTCTGGGAAGATCCCACATGCCACAGAGCGGCTGGGACCGTGAGCCATGGCTGCTGAGCCTGCGCGTCCGGAGCCTGTGCTCCACAACAGTGAGAGGCCCGCGAACCGCAAAAAAAACCCCACAAATGGTTGATATATATACATATGTACAGTATAGACTGTGCTAATGTTTACTAATATGTCATTATTAAACCATCAGATTATGCAAAATATAAAATATTGGTAACATTCAGTGTTGACAAAGAAGTACCTGATAATAAATTTGTATCTTATTTCATTAAAGTTTAAATTAAAAGAAAAAATAGAGTGAAATATTTAATTGTATTTTTCCAAATTGAAACTGTATATAAATTTGACTTAAATGAGCAACTTCTAGCTATTTTTCCACATACACAAAAAACACCTGCACATATGCACAACTCTATAGATGAATGTACAGCTCTCCTTATTCCTGGGATCCACATCTATGAAATCAACCAACGGCAGGTAAAATATATACAAAAAGAAAATTCAAGCAACTGCCAAAAAGCATAACTTGAATTTGTCATGCACAGGTAACTATTTACATGACATTTACATTGTATTTACAACTGCTTGCATAGTATTTGCATTGTGTTAGGTATTATAAGTAATCTAGACATGATTTAATGTGTACAGGAGAATGTACATAGGTTATATGTAAATACTAGAGCATCTTATACAAGGGACTTGAGTATCCAAGGATTTTGGTATCTGTGGGGGTCCTGGAACTAATCCCCGCTCAGATACAGAGGGACATCTGTATTTGTTTTAGCATTGGTGTGATAATTAAAAATAGACACAGAAAAGGAGAAAGAAAGAAAGAAAGAAAGAAAGAAAGAAAGAAAGAAAGAAAGAAAGAAAGAAAGAAAGAAAGAAAAGAAAGAAAGAAAGAAAGAGGGAGAGAGCCCTACATATTTATTAATTTTGGTTGCAAATAACAGAACCTAACTCAAACAAAATTAAGGAAAAAGGAATATATTCTACATGCAATGGAAATATTCAGAGATAGTTCTGGATTTAGTCAAAGGGAGATTCAGGGGTTCCAGCAATATCCTCAAGTAATACTAACACTTTCTCTCTATCTTTTTATTTGTGTTGGCTCCAGGGTGATTCTCACTGGTTAGTGGCAACATTGCTGCCACTTATTTGAGGCTCAGTTTTTGAATGCAGCAGAAATATAAATGTTTTCATTTTTCACTGTACTTTTGTACAGTGTTACACTATACAAATCGTATCATTTGCTCATCCCTAAACAAGATACTGTTTCCAGGAATATTCCATAACTTATTTAGCTAGGCTGAAGTCATGTGACCACACCTGGGGCTAGGGATGGAGCTGGCATACACAATCCACTTAGATAGAGGTGATGGCTCAGAAATATGATTGTGTTAAAAGAATAGGAGGAATGGATGCTAGAAGTCCAATGATATACCAAAATGAGCTAAATTGTTAGGTAAGTACAATATGATTCACAGAATGATATAAATTATATCTTTTTATAAAAAGTTAACAATAAGTAAAGATTTTCTTAAAATATTCATGTATGAAAGTAGATGTAAAAAGTACTTAATTGTATACACAACTGTCAATATTGGTTACCTATGGGGAAGGGCTGGAATTTGAATGAGATCCTTTTTATTACTTAATATATTTCAGAATGTGTAATCTTTTACACTACTAATTAATAGGTAACATTTATTAAAGTTTAACTACATCTCAAACACTGTTAACTTATTTTACATGTATAATTTCATTTAATAGTGATAAACATTTCAAGAGGTAAATGCTATTTTTATAATGATTTTCAGATGAGAAAAATGGATAACAGATACTTAGTAATTGGTCAAAATGTCACTCCAGAGACTGTTTTTAACTACAAGGCTATATATATATATACATACATATATACACATATACTAATATATTTTCATATATAAAATCAGTGCATTATTTTGAATCACTTCATACTATATTATTGACATATACATATATAAAATTATAAACTATATTTTGTGTTCATAATTTCATTTAATATTAAAAATATTGTATTTTCCATGTTCATACTATAAAATAATGACCTGTCATTTCTAAAGTACTTCTAAAATTTGTACTGTTTTATTTAAACTTTAATTCATATAGCAATGAGGTATAAGACATTAATACACCCTTATTATTTTCCAAATTGTTAGTAAGTTATCCCAAAACAGTGTATTCAATAATTCTATTTTTCCACTAAATATAATGGCCACTTTGTTATTGTAATAAATAATTTTAAAATGATAATATTTGCTAAATATATATTCTGCCTCACTGGTCTATCTATTCTGATGCCAGAACTATTTTATTTTTTATTTTTTTAATTTTTTTGAGGTACGCGGGCCTCTCACTGCTGTGGCCTCTCCCGTCCCAGAGCACAGGCTCCGGACGCGCAGGCTCGGTGGCCATGGCTCACAGGCCTAGTCGCTCTGTGGCATGTGGGATCTTCCTGGACCGGGGCACGAACCTGTGTCTCCTGCATCGGCAGGCGGACTCTCAACCACTGCGCCACCAGGGAAGCCCAAAACTATTTTAATTTTTAAATAGCTCTTTCTAGTCTCAAAATTATATACATCTATGGAATATTTAGAAGAAATGTAAAGCCCAAACCTTCTCAAACCAGTATTCTATTTTGATAGAATTAGATTTATACATTATTTTAAGAAAATAATGTATACATTATACATTAGCTTATATATTAATGTATAATGTATACATTATACATTAATGTATAAATTTTCTTTGTAATATTGACTGCTTACCCTTTTCTTTGTAATATTGACTACTATGACTATGACAATAGGCTTTCCCTTTTTAAAATAACTCCTTTTATGACTCTTAATTAGCTTCATAATTTTCTTCACACAGTATTTCTCATTATGGCATTAATATCCCAGGGCATTTTATATTATTTAAAGTTACTGTAAATGCAGCAATATTTTCACTACCATTTCTGTGTGGTTATTACTGAAATATAGGATAGCTACTGATGTTTTTATTTTTCTTGCAATATTAATTTACTGTTTGTATGTTACATTTTAAAAACATTATTGAAATATACATCACTTACCATAATTTCATCAACCTAAGGTTGTTTTTAGTATATTTACATGTTGTACAAATATTGCCATATCTAATTATATGTGCCTGGTTTCTTTCACTTAACAAAATATTTTCAAGGTTTCTCTATGTTGTAGGATCATTACTTCATTATTTTTATTGCTGAATGATGTTTCATTGTATGATGCATGACATTTTGTTTATCCACTCTTCAGATGATGGCCATTTAGGTTGTTTTCACCTTTGGGCTATTAAGTTAGAGGGGGCTGCAGTTAGGTGTTGTATTAACTGTGTCTTATTTTCTGCACCCTGATGCTTTAACATCTGGGGCCTTGCTGACCCTGGAGAGACTTAGCCTCCCAGGGTTAGAGCCAATCCCTAGGGTTAGTAAGCAGCTTGCACATGAGCATGCTTTTCAAATACAATCCAATCAATCCAGAACCCACATTTCAACCACCTTCTTTTTCAGGCTTTCACACTCCAGGCCACTTGAGCACCTGCTATAATCCCTCCAGGGACAGGTACCTCAGGGACAACTCGGAAGAAGCTTTATGCCCCAGAGTCTGCTGAAATTATTCAAACTAGCCTGCTTACCCTGTCTGGCCCCTTCTTTCCCTTGGGAACCATAGTAAAGGCTCCTGTCCATAGTTCCTCTCTCCTTCCTCAGCCTCCTGTTTGACCTGGTGTTTCCTCATGTGAACCCAAGTTGCAAGGCATGCCCCCTCCACTTGGAAAATGTAAGTAACAGAAACTATCTTTTTTATGGAAATCATGTCCTGATCTGTTGGCCTTACTACACCTCCAACTTTCTATTAACACATTATACTTTAACTCGTGTGTCCTTTCCCCAGGTCATTTAGGCTCCGATAAAATAGTTTCTAACGATGGCAAATCCTGTTAAGGAAAAAGATATTGCTCTGGGTGTTTCTTAAAATAGCTACTTTTCCCCTTCTCCTGCTGGAAGTATGAGATTTTTCTTCAATCTTCAGTATGAGAATCTGGCAGAGCTCCTAACAGTAAAGCTCATGAAAGTTTGGGAACCACCATATGACGGGCCCCTCTGGCATTTTTAATTTGCCCACACTGAGCCTACAGAGATTTGTCAATTGCAGGTTAAGTTTTCCCCTATATACAGGCTCCAGAAGAAATTTCTGCTCCTGTGCTTATGTTCAAATAAGCTATAAATTTATGTGTCTGCCTATCTCTCAAATTTGGGGACAGAGGTTTGCCCTGTGATCTCAATTCTCTGATGAATCTAAGAGTTGTTAATTTTCAGTTTGTTCAATATTTCACTTGTACTGAAGTGGGCAGGAAACTGGAAGTGCAAAGATTTTATGTATATTCTTTTTTAAAAGATTATTTAACTCTCTAATTTTGTTTTCCTTCCTAATTTTGTGTCAGATTGTAATGTCATGTTTTGTTATTAAAAATGAATTAATAAGCATCCCGTATAGTTCTTTGCTATGTAACAGTTAATTTTTACAATGTTACTAAAGGAGTGGTTTTTATGAAAAATATAATACACCAAAATAACCATAAATATGCAGTAAAGTAGCATAGGTATATAATGATGTATAAAAATGAAACATGGTTTTAAAATTATCCTCAGTGATACTCTATTTGAGTTTTACCAATCCTTTGAGAAATATATCATCACTATATAATAGAAATTTTTACAGTATTTCACCTCTTATGTTCATAGATTTTTTTGTAAAAATTATATGATATGTTTATGCAGATTGCACACCAGTGATCAGACACTCCCCCACAGGAACATATCTTCTGAGTAAACAAAATTTTATTTGGTGTTCAGATTATAATGAGTATATTGTTAGCATTTGACATCAGTTTAGGTCACTAAGACTTTTATCATGCAGAAGAGAAACTTTCCAGTGGCCCTTGGAGGGATAGTAATTAGACATTAAGAGCTGAGACTCTGGACTTAGAATTCACCTTTCACTCTGGCCCTTGATAGCTGTGTTAACTGGGCAATTTATTTAGCCTCTCTGTTCCTCAGTTTCTTCATCTATACAAGTACTACATAATAATGCTTCTTTCATATGATTGTCATGAGAATTAGTGATGTCAAAATGTACTGGGCCTTGAGTATTGCCTGACACATAGTAAGCAATCTGAAATATACCAACTATTAAATTTAATATATTCCTGTACATAGAGAATTCAACAGATTAAATCTTTATATCTTGTAGCTATATATCCAGTATATAACCCAAGGTGACTCTGAGCATTTGCTTTAGGTAATTTTTACTTCCACAGTGGTATGCTATCATAAATCTAGTATTTATTATTGAGCACAAATCCAAGACAGCATCATTAAGGAATAAATGAAATTCATCAGGTCATGTAACTGTGAAACTTATTTGTAGAACTGTCTTCAGACAAGCTGTATGTAAATACTCAAAAATGTCATCTGAGTTCTTGATTTTCTTTCTCCATCTCTTAGTCTAGTCTCTCCCTTCTCTGCATCCTGGTTTCATATTCTTTTTCCTGCAGGTAGGCTCTTCCAAAGTGATGTGAGACATGACTCTTCCTAGTCCCATATTACATTGTCTACTTAAAAATTAACCAAGAGAGTAGAGAATATATATTTTTCAATTCTAGGGGATAAATCAGGATGTTTCTTCCTTCCCTTCCTTATACAAATCACCACCATCAAGAGATAGTGTCTTATTGATCAAACTGGCTCACTTGCCTCTCTCTGTGTAGGCTGGGAGCATACAGTGGACTGTCAGTCCTCTCACAGCAATATGGACATGCAGAGATAGTTCCTAAATGAGACAATGCTGTATAGGCCACAGCCATATATAACCTCTAAAAGGAATATGGAAAATTGTGAAATTATTTTCACTAAATTGTCCTCAATATACCATTGCTATTTTTTAAGGTTAGATTTGTTACCTGAGAAGATAATGTAGTATTTAAAAAAAATTATTACTGTCAATATTTATAATAAACAGATAAACTACATGGAAAACAAAAAGACATGCATATTTCCTTATGTACATCCTCAAACCTCAAGACTAACGTTATAAATAATAGACATTATCAAAAATAAATTATTATTTTTATGTCTTCCATGTATTGCTTTTCAGCCTTTTTAATATACAAACTAGGAATAATAACATATATAAAAATAATCTTAAATATACAAATTTTTATCAATCCTAGTATGCATCTACAAAGTGATAGTAATATGTTAATATATTTAACACTAATGCACCACTTTTGATTTTCTAGGATGGTGTTTATTGAGATTTGAAATTATCTGATACAAAATTATTTTAAACCAAGAGAAGTATACTTTTACCCATTTGTATATAAGAAGAATAATTAAAATACATTCTAAAGATTGTCTTATTCCTCTATTACAGTCACTACTTAAAAACTACTTATTGAGTATCTTTTGTCATGGGCTCTGAGGTTTGCAAAAGTATAGAGAAAAAGGAGTAAGGGTCTAAAACCCTATGTTACAAATCTTTAGTCATTTTATTACAGCATCAAAAAAAATTCAACAAATACTTACACATTTTCATGTTTGAAAATTTAATAATAGTTACCATGGAAGAAATTTTTAGATTATTTAAGCCAATTTATCCCTTGACCTGAGTTTTAGATGAAAAAAAAAATCAAGTTAGAATTTCAGTGATTTGTTTTTGTTCAAATAATGTTTATAAATTTGGGGACAAAGAGGTGAATTTAAAAATTTTTCTAAATAACATTTGGATGGCTAAATTTTAGGGTTAGACAGGGCATAAATATAATTGAGTTTCTCTTCTTCCTAAAATGGTTCAATGAATAATAAGATTGGTATTTGTGGTTCCCTCATGGTCAAAGGGTTATAAAAGTGGGCCATAGTGAATCAGATTGATTTAATCTTTTGACCATGCTCAATTAGACCACACACATATGAATATGTCCAATGTTAGAAATTACTTACATTCTTATGAATTAGTGTGGTGTCTACCTATTAACATGATAGCTATAATAAGATATTCTAAAACACACATTGAACTTTCATTTAGTCTGACTGAAATTGAGATTATAGTTAGGATCTGTTGACTTGTTTTTAGTACACTACTTATTTCAATGATTCCCCTTAAAATATTAAAGCAAAATCTTAGTGTACTTTTTTTTTTTGCGGTACACAGGCCTCTCACTGTTGTGGTCTCTCCCGCTGTGCAGCACAGGCTCCAGACGCGCAGGCTCAGCGGCCATGGCTCACGGGCCCAGCCGCTCCGCGGCATGTGGGATCTTCCCAGACCGGGGCACGAATCCGCGTCCCCTGCATCGGCAGGCGGACTCTCAACCACTGCGCCACCAGGGAAGCCCTTTAGTGTGCTCCTTATGTAATAAAGACTTTGGCTTGTCTTTGTACCCAGTTCCTGGGATGAAGCCTCCAAATTCGGGGTATTTCCCCAATTGTGGGGAGTGTCTTTTTATTTATGGTGAGCCTCTCGGACCTCGCCTGCATTTATGCTAATGAGGTGGCTCCTGTGGGTCCGTAGATTGTTTGAGGATGGGCCTGGCAATACCAGAAAGGCCAGCCATGTGGGATTAGATGGTTAGAGTTTTGAGTCCCATGATATTAGTTCAATCTCCTAGGAAGAAATGAGGCCTGGAGATTCCATTTAAAAACATGACTAATGATTTGATCAATCATGCCTACATAATAAAACCTAAAAGAACTGAGAACATCCAAAGCTCAGGTATGCTTCCTGGTAGGTGATACACATTGATATGCCAGAGCGTGACTCATCCTGACTCCATGGGAAAATTACAAGAAAGCTCTGCATGTAGAACCCTCTCAGACCTTGCACTATGTGTCTCTTATTTTGGCATGTTCTGATTTTTGTGCTTTATAACAAAACTATAATCATAAGTATAGTCTTTTCCTGATTTCTATGAGTTATTCTACTGAATTATAAAACCTGAGGAGGTAGTTAGAACCCCAAATTTAGTAGAAAGTTGGTCAGAATTGTGTGTAGCCTGGGAACTTCCAAATTTGTAGTTGTCCAATTTGAGAGAAGTGTTGTGGAAGACTGTGCCCATAACCTATGAAATTTGACCTAACTTCTGGTAGTCAACAATCAGAATTGCATTGCAGTAATATAAAAATTATTTTAGTTAAAATACGAAGTACTTAATGAGAGCAAATTTTTAAAATATTCTGTAGCCATAAGCATAAAATACTGAATAATCTACAATAACAGGATGATTTATTCTTTAAAATAGAGTAGCTTTGTCACAAGGGCATTACAAACAATACATTTTATCAAACTGAGTAGCATTTTGAATAAACTAAAACATTAACAGGTGTCATATTTGAAATAAGTATGAAGAGTATTTCAAGCATCATATAATTTCCACATAAAATTAGTCAAAATAAGAATATGTCATGGAAATCTCTGAGAAAAACCAAGCAAGACAGATATAGCAACAAAAATAGTTGTGAAGAGTATTAGTAAAATACTCAAAAATCTACTGGGCTCATGATGTTTGACATCTTGGTATACACAGGTAAATACAGAGTAATAGATTTTGCAGTCTGTGTGTATGTGTATGTGTGTGTGTTGCATTAATCACCTGAGATATTAAATATATAGACAGAAATGGGAATTATAGTATTCAAAAGCCAGAAGAATTACTCAAGTCCATGTTGTTAAATCTCAAAGCTATTTCCAGGGTCTCAGTTACTTCAATCTCCATTATCTTTTCTTGATATCAGCAGCAGTGGCCAGACCGATGGCAAGAGAGATTTAGAAAAATCTAACCTATCAACCCAAACTTACCTATGTGCTCTGGTGCTAAAAGGGTAAAACTCAAAAGCAAAATAGAGTTGGTGATGGCATTCTTCTGTCTATCCCTCTCATAATTCCTCCTTTGGCCTTATTATTGGCAATATAAGATGCAGCTCCAAGATATAAGTAAAACTGAAACCTTCCCCTAGCCTAGTGTAGTCTAATTGCTTATATCTTCAAGGACATGTGGTTTTTCTGCAGGTCACTTTGAAAAACAAATTGGAAGTACATTTTTATTGTCTTTTTTCTCAGACATGCATAATGGTTCACAAGAATAGATAAACATTTCTATATTAAGAAGAAAAGATTGATAATGGAGGTAAGCATATCTGACAACTTTTTTCAATTAATTTTTTTCAATAAACCTTTTTTGGGCAATAGGTTTCAGGAATTGTATAAAAGGCTAGAAATGCACAAATATGCCTTCAAGGAACTATTTAATCCAGGACTAAAGATAGTGCAAAAAATAAATGCAACAAAATTGGCAAGTGCTATAATTGAGATAAGCTGGCATAGAGGAGAGAAAACGTGCTTTAGTTTCAAACAAATATTTGTCTCAGCTTTTACTAAATTTGGGAAAATAAATTAAATACTCAAGGCTACTGTGCCCTTATTTTTCAATGTATGTAAGAAGACAGATTGCCATATTTTTATAAGTGAGAGACTGTATATTAATTATGCAGCTCAAGTTTTAAAATATATTTTAGCTTTTATTTTTGCTTTGAATTTCTCTAGAAACATGTATCAGAGCATGTTCAGAGAGTACTCAAGGGAAATTAGAGAGAGAGAGTAATATTTAGGTTGAGTTTTAGTGATCAGCAAGATTTCTCTTTGGATAATGTGTGGATGGTATTTAAAATAGAGCAAAGGTAGTGATGATGTTTAAGCCATAGGTAAAGACAAAACAATGTGATTTGAGCTATGCAAGTGTTCGCCGTGTTCAGGGAATAGTGCAGTTAAGCACAGTATATATGAAATTATTGTTTGGATAGGGGATTCAGGACAAGAATAACATCTCTTCTATGGTCCTCAAAGACAATATACTTTAATACCTGCAGTCTCCACATGATTTTGTAAGAATGTCTTCACCCATCATTCTCCCATTCCTTGAAAAAGACTGCACCCCTTTTATCTTAGCAAAGCCATAGTCACTGTAATAAATGTGTTCTACAATGTGGGCTGACAATTCACAGCCCTTGAGCCATATCTAACCCACCGACTGTTTTCATAAATAAGGTTTTATTGGTACAAAGATCATTTATTTCTGTAGCCTACATAACTTTCATGCCTATAAAGGCAGAGATGGGTGTTTGAACACACACCTTATTACTCACAAAGACCCAAATGTTTACTATCTTGCCAATTACATAAAAAAAAAATTTACCAACCCCTGTTCCATAACATTCAGAAGGATGGAATGGAAAGAAGAAAGAGAGAATTGGTGTTAGCACACCAAGCAAGAAGATGAAGGATTGAACTAGGGCTGTGGCCATGAAATAGTGAAAAGGAAAAAGAAATAATTAGTCCTACCTGAGCCCAGGACATTGATGTTGAATTATGAACATTAGTGGTATTAATAATACTCACAAAAAATACTAGCAGCAAGGTGTTTTGGATTGTTCTTATTTTCTTTGTTTTATGTCAATGAAAAATAAGTTAGCAGAATGCTATAAAAATCTGTGAAGTTTTTAGACCAAAATTATACCCCCAATGGAGCAGGGCCTATAAGTAAGCTTTTATTGTTGTTATTTTTTGTTCCTAGGATTATATTCCAAAGCAAAGAGCAGTATATTCTTTTGCTACCCTACTGAGCACTTTCTAATGTAATGCTTTCTCTTCTTTTTTTTTTTCCTCAAGTGAATGCCAACCATTAGAGAATTCCTATAACAAAAATAATTCTTCCCTTTGACAAAGTAACGAAAGTTATTTCCTTTTGACATTTACAAGGCTTATTTACCCATGAAAATCTAGAGAGTAAATATAACTTTTCACTCCACTTAGGGCTTATTGGCCTCAAATTCAATACAATTCATTTAGTCACATATTCCCTTCCCAAAAGAGCTTAGTAGTTGGCTAACTATTGCTGCCCTCTCTAGCACACTCTGTAGTTTTTCTTCCTTCACTATTTTGCCCTGTCTTGGTAACTACCCAAATTCCCAGAGTTCTTTAAGTCTTAGGTAAATCTCATTCTTCTCAATAAAGATCTCTAGATTACTTCAATTCACAGTAGCTTCTCTTCCCACTGAAATCCTGGCTTCTTATTTTATGAGCCATTAATTTTAATCACACTTTACATTTTGATCTCTCTTGTATTTCACTATGAATTGTTTGGTACCACTTGCAATGTTTTTTTGCATTCTATGTTTACTTCTCCTTTCCCCAAGCACATTGCAAGGTCCTTACTACTATGGACTATGTTGAATAGTTGATATGTATCTCTACCATCTTTATCTATGAATGATAATTTTTCCTTTCTCAAATGTTACCTTTTTCCTTTTATTTTAAATTACTACATTGCTGTGGGGTCTTTTGGTGGGGTTTTTGCATCTCTGAACAGGGTTTATTCTTCAGAAAAAAACAAGTAAGGAAGAAATTAATAACTTTGGCTCTGGGTAAAGGGCATGTACTACAGCCAGTATCATATTTATTTATCTCAGCATTTGAGGAAATGGAAAGCGATTTATCTTTTAGTTAGTTGTTGACATAAACTTCAATCTTCTAGGATTTGGTGAGGACTAAAAGTGAGAAAACAATAGAGGATGTCCAGTAGATAACCTGGCATATATTAAGTGTTCAACAAATGCTAGCTCTACTACTTCCTGCTTTTCCTTCAGAACAGAATTCTCATTCTTATTTTGAAAATGTTCACTTCAGGAGGTATGACAGTCCATGCTATGCATGACATAGATGCAAAAAAATTCTTCAATAAAAGTTAATCATTTCTTTCTGCTCCCACAAGTTTTTTACCTTTCTTCTATACTTGTGAGTGATATATGCACATTAATTTTAAAATACATTGTGGAATACAAACTCTATTTTATAAGTATATACAAATAATATATTTTTTCAGGCTTAATAGGCAATTCATGATATTAAAAGTATGATTGGCTAATACACTAAAATTAGGTAATTTATTTTTACATTTGTCATGAAAACTATTCAGTTGATCCAGAGGTAGTATCTCTGTGATTCTCACACTCAAAAAGGGCTAATTTCAACAGTACTTAAGTTGGATATTGTGTTAATACTTCTAGATACACTCTTACGATTTAAAGATTCATCCTCCCAGTTTCTGGAATCAGTGCCAGAAAATACCCATTATCTGTCAGCCTATTGTAGATTTTGCCTTGGTTCAAAAAACTGCCTTGCTCAAGGTCACACATTCTTCCAGAGGCATCCCTCATTCAATACTTAATAAATATAAGGTTATATAGATATGGCTTCATCTTCCCAACTCAGAGTAAATCTGAAAATCCATACTAGCTCTAGAGCTCCCACTGTTTTAATTAAGGCCTTTGACAGGAACGCATGGTGGCTCAACGTCTACCCCTTCTCATATTGCTTCTTTTTATACAAGGTTGAGCCCAAGAGCACTCCCCTGTGAACATCTTACACGCTAATGTATGTTAGAGTCTACTTTCTGGGAAATCCAATTTGAGAGTATTAAACTTTGAATATTCTTCCAAATGCATAAAGATTTCCTTAGTCTAAATCATTCTACATTTAGAAGCACAAAAGTGACATTCTCTTATGAAGTTGTATTTTTCTACTTAAAATTTTTAAAAT
>NW_020175672.1:1165910-1193187 GCF_003031525.2 Neophocaena asiaeorientalis asiaeorientalis
AAATCCAAATATGATTCTCATTTCTGAATTCAAGTATCAGATTCCTTCAACTTGAGAAACTAGAATAATATTTTATTTTTCATGTAAAAGTGATGGAAAGAAATTGGCATCAACCTGTATATTAAGTTCACTGTACAAGGAATGAAGAAAGTAGACCAGATTTAAAGAACTTGGCAGGATAATTTATTTTTGTTTAATTTTTTTTCACTTTTTCCTTCTTGGTTATCTATTTTATTTTATTTATTGTTTTATAACATCTTTATTAGAGTATAATTGCTTTATAGTGTTGTGTTGGTTTCTGCTGTGTAACAAAGTGAATCAGCTATACGTATGTATGTGTATATATATATATATATATATATATATCTCCTCATATCTCCTCTCTCTTGCATCTCCCTCCCACTCTCCCTATCCCATCCCACTCAGTGGACACAAAGCACCGAGCTGATCTCCCTGAGCTATGTAGCTACTTCCCAAGAGCTATCTATTTTACATTTGGTAGTGTATATATGTCCATGCCACTCTCTCATTTCGTCCCATCTTACCGTTCCCCCTCCCCATGTCCTCAAGTCCATTCTCTACATCTGCGTCTTTATTCCTGCCCTGCCCCTAGCTTTTTCAGAATCCTTTTTTTTTTTTTTAGATTCCATATATATGTATTAGCATACGGTATTTGTTTTTCTCTTACTGACTTACTTCACTCTATATGACGGTCTCTAGATCCATCCACCTTGCTATAAACAACTCAATTTCGTTTCTTTTTCTGGCTGAGTAATATTCCATTGTATATATGTGCCACATCTTCTTTATCCATTCATCTGTCAATGGACACTTAGGTTGCTTCCATGTCCTGGCTATTGTAAATAGTGCTGCAATGAACATTGTGGTACATGACTCTTTTTGAATTATGGTTTTCTCAGGGTATATGCCCAGTAGTGGGATTGCTGGGTCACATGGTAGTTCTATTTTTATTTTTTTAAGGAACCTCCATACTGTTCTCCATAGTGGCTGTATCAATTTACATTCTCATTAACAGTGCAAGAGGATTCCCTTTTCTCCACACCCTCTTCAGCATTTATTGTTTGTAGATTTTTTGATGATGGACATTTTGACTGGTGTGAGGTGATACCTCACTGTAGTTTTGATCTGCATTTCTCTTATGATTAGTGATGTTGAGCATCCTTTCATGTATTTCTTGGCAATCTGTATATCGTTTTTGGAGAAATGTCTGTTTAGGTTGTCTGCCCATTTTTGGATTGGGTTGTTTGGTTTTTTTGATATTGAGCTGCATGAGATGCTTGTATATTTTGGAGATTAATCCTTTGTCAGTTGCTTCATTTGCAAATATTTTCTCCCATTCGTAGGGATGTCTTTTCACCTTGTTTATGCTCTCCTTATCTGTGTAAAAGCTTTTAATTTCCATTAGGTCCCATTTGTTTGTTTTTGTTTTTATTTCCATTTCTCTAGTGAGTGGCTCAAAAAGTATCTGGCTGTGATTTATGTCACAGAGTGTTCTGCCTATGTTTTCCTCTAAAAGTTTGATAGTGTCTGGACTTACACTTAGGTCTTTAATCTATTTTGAGTTTATTTTTGTGTATGGTGTTAGGGAGTGTTCTAATTTCATTCTTTTACATGTAGCTGTCCAGTTTTCCCAGCACCACTTATTGAAGAGGAGGCTGTCTTTCCTCCATTGTATATTCTTGACTCCTTTGTCAAAGATATGGTGACCATATGTGTGTGGGTTTATCTCTGGGATTTCTATACTGTTCCATTGGTCTATATGTCTGTTTTCATGCCAGTACCATACTGCCTTGATTACTGTAGCTTTGTACTATAGTCTGAAGTCAGGGAGCCTGATTACTACAGCTCCATTTTTCTTTCTCACAATTGCTTTGGCTATTCGGGGTCTTTGTGAAATTTGTTGTTCTACTTCTGTGAAAAATGCCATTGCTAGTTTGATAGGGATTGCATTGAATCTGTAGGTTGCTTTGGATAGTATAGTCATTCTCACAATATTGATCTTCCAATTCAAGAATGTGGTATATCTCTCAATCTGTTTGTATTATCTTTAATTTCTTTCATCAGTGTCTTATAGTTTCCTGCATACAGTTCTTTTGTCTCCTTTGGTAGGTTTATTCCTAGGTATTTCATTCTTTTTGTTGCAAAGGTAAATGGGAGTGTTTCCTTAATTTCTCTTCCAGATTTTTCATCATTAGTGTATAAGAATGCAAGAGATTTCTGTGCATTAATTTTGTATTCTGCTACTTTACCAAATTCATTGCTTAGCTCTAGTAGTTTTCTGATAGCATCTTTAGGATTCTCTATGTATAGTATCATGTCATCTGTAAACAGTGACAGCTTTACTTCTTTTCCAATTTGGATTGTTTTTATTTCTTTTTTGTCTCTGATTGATGTGGCTACAACTTCCAAAACTATGTTGAATAATAGTGGTGAGAGTGGACATCCTTGTTTTGTTCCTGATCTTAGTGGAAATGATTTCAGTTTTTCACGGTTGAGAATGATGTTGGCTGTGGGTTTGTCATATATGGCCTTTATTATGTTGAGGTAAATTCCCTCTACCTACCTTCTGGGGAGTTTTTATCATAAATGGGTGTTGAATTTTGTCAAAAGCTTTTTCTGCATCTATTAAGATTCTCATATGATTTTTCTCCTTCAATTTGTTAATATGGTTTATCACATTGATTGATTTGTGTATATTGAAGAATCCTTGAATTCCTGGGATAAACCCCACTTGATCATGTTGTATGATCCTTTTAATGGGCTGTTGGATTCTGTTTGCTAGTTGAGGATTTTTGCATCTATGTTCATCAGTGATATTGGCCTGTAGTTTTCTTTCTGTGTGACATCTTTGTCTGGTTTTGGTATCAGGGTGATAGTGGGCTCATAGAATGAGTTTGGGAGTGTTCCTCCCTCTGCTATATTTTGGAAGAGTTTGAGAAGGATAGGTGTTAGCTCTTCTCTAAATGTTTGATAGAATTCGCCTGTGAAGCCATCTGGTCCTGGGCTTTTGTTTCTAGGAGGATTTTTCATCACAGTTTCAATTTCAGTGCTTTGATTGATCTATTTATATTTCCTATTTCTCCCTGGTTCAATCTCAGAAGGTTATGCTTTTCTAAGAATGTGTCCATTTCTTCCGGGTTGTCCATTTTATTGGCATATAGTTGCTTGTAGCAATCACTCATGATCCTTTGTATTTCTGCAGTGTTAGTTGTTACTTCTCCATTTTCATTTCTAATTCTATTGACTTGAGTACTCTCCCTTTTTTTTCTTGATGAGTCTGGATAATGGTTTATCAATTTTGTTTATCTTCTCAAAGAACCATGTTTTAGTTTTATTGATCTTTGCTATTGTTTCCTTCAGTTTTTTTTCCGTTTATTTCTGATCTGATCTTTATGATTTCTCTCCTTCTGCTAACTTTGGGGGGTTTTTTGTTCTTGTTTCTCTAATTGCTTTAGGTGTAAGATTAGGTTGTTTATTTGAGATGTTTCTTGTTTCTTGAGGTAGGGTTGTAATGCTATAAACTTCCCTCTTAGAACTGCTTTTGCTGTATCCCATAGGTTTTGGGTCGTCGTGTTTTCATTGTCATTTGTTTCTAGGTAGTTTTTGATTTCCTATTTGTTTTCTTCAGTGATCTCTTGGTTATTTAGTAGTGTATTATTTAGCCTTCATGTGTTTGTATTTTCTACAGTTCTTTTCCTGTAATTGATATTTAGCTCATAGCGTTGTGGTTGGAAAAGATACTTGATATGATTTCAATTTTCTTAAATTTACTGAGGCTTGATTTGTGACCCAAGATATGATCTATCCTTGAGAGTGCTCCATGAGCACTTGAGAATAAAATGTATTGTGTTGTTTTTGGATGCAAACTCCTATAAATATCAATTAAGTCCATCTTGTTTAATGTATCATTTAAAGCTTGTGTTTTCTTATTTATTTTCATTTTGGATGATCTGTCCATTGGTGAAAGTGGGATGTTAAAGTCCCCTACTATTATTTTGTTGCTGTGAATTAGCCCTTTTATGGCTGTTAGCATTTGACCTATGTATTGAGGTGCTCCTAAGATGGGTGCATAAATATTTACTATTGTTATATATTCTTCTTGGATTTATCCCTTGATCATTATGTAGTGTCCTTCTTTGTCTTTTGTAATAGTCTTTGTTTTAAAGTCTATTTTGTATGATATGAGAATTGCTATTCCAGCTTTCTTTTGATTTCCATTTGCATGAAATATCTTTTTCCATCCCCTCCCTTTCAGTCTGTACCTTTCTCTAGGTCTGAAGTGGGCCCCTTGTAAACGGTATAGATACCATTCAGTTAGTTTGTCTTTTGGTTGGATCATTTAATCCATTTACATTTAAGGTAGTTATCGATATGTAGATTCCTATTACCATTTTCTTATTTGTTTTGGGTTTGTTATTGTAGGTCTTTCCCTTCTCTTGTGTTTCCTGCCTAGAGAAGTTCCTTTAGCATTTGTTGTAAAGCTGGTTTGGTGGTCTGAATTCTCTTAGCTTTTGCTTGTCTGTAAAGGTTTTAATTTCTCCATCGAATCTGAATGAGATCCTTGCTGGGGAGAGTAATCTTGGTTGTAGGTTTTTCCCTTTCATCACTTTAAATATGTCCTGCCACTCCCTTCTGGCTTGCAGAGTTTCTGCTGAAAGATCAGCTGTTAACCTTATGGGGATTCCTTTGTATGTTATTTGTTGCTTTTCCATTGCTGCCTTTAATATTTTTTCTTTATATTTAATTTTTGATAGTTTGATTAATATGTGTCTTGCTGTGTTTCTCCTTGGATTTATCCTCTCTGTGCTTTCTGGACCTGATTGACTATTTCCTTTCTCATATTAGGGAAGTTTTCAACTATAATCTCTTCAAATATTTTCTCAGTCCCTTTCTTTTTCTCTTCTTCTACTGGGACCCTTGTAATTCGAATGTTGGTGCATTTAATGTTGCTCCAGAGGTCTCTGAGACTGTCCTCAATTATTTTCATTCTTTTTTCTTTGTTCTGCTCTGTGGTAGTTATTTGCACTATTTTATCTTCCAGGACACTTATCCGTTCTTCTGCCTCAGTTATTCTGTTATTGATTCCTTCTAGAGAATTTTAAATTTCGTTTATTGTGTTGTTCATCATTGTTTGTTTGCTCTTTAATTCTTCTAGGTCCTTGTTAAACATTTCTTGTATTTTATCCATTCTATTGCCAAGATTTTGGATCATCTTTACTATCATTATTCTAAATTTTTTTTCAGGTACACTGCCTATTTCCTCTTTATTTGGCCTGGTGAGTTTTTACATTGCTCCTTCGTCTGCTGTGTATTTCTCTGTCTTCTCATTTTGCTTAACTTACTGTTTGGTGTCTCCTTTTCGCTGGCTGCACATCCGTAGTTCCTGTTGTTTTTGGTGTCGGCCCCCAGTGGTAAGGGTGCTTCAGTGGGTTGTGTAGGCTTCCTGGTGGAGGGGACTGGTGCCTGTGTTCTGTTGGATGAGGCTGGATCTTGTCTTTCTGGTGGGCAAGGTCATGTCCTGTGGTGTCTTTTGGGGTGTTTGTGAACTCATTATGATTTTAGGCAGCCTCTCTGCTAATGGGTGGGGTTGTGTTCCTATCTTGCTAGTTGTTTGGCACAGTGTGTCCAGCACTGTAGGTTGCTGGTCATTGAGTGGAGCTGGGTCTTAGCATTGAGATGGAGATCTCTCGGATAGCTTTTACTGTTTGTTATTACATGGGGCTGTGAGGCTCTGGTGGACCAGTGTCCTGAACTTGGCTCTCCCACCTCAGAAGCACAGTCCTGACACCCGAGCAGAGCATCAAGACCCTGTCAGCCACACGGCTCAGAAGAAAAGGGAGAAAAAAGAAAGAAAGGAAGAAAGAAAGAATAAAATAAAAGTTATGAAAACAAAAAAAATTTAAGTTATTAAAAATAAAAAAGTAAAAAGGAAAGAAAGAGAGCAACCAAACCAAAAAACAAATCCACCAGTGATAACAAATGCTAAAAACTATACTAAAAAAAAAAGGACCAACAGAGAAAGGAAAAATAAAAAGAAGTAATGAAGAGAAAAGTAATAAAAGAAATTGGTTGAAGAGAGAGTTTTCTGTATCAAATATTATAAAGTTATATATGTATTTTTAGGTATTGCCATTTGTCTAGAACTTAATACAAATGCTAATAATGGCAATGTACAAATGCTAATCTTTGTGATAATTTAGTATATGAAATATTTGAGATGTCATATTATGGTGAATAATGTCTCATAAAATTTATTTTTAGAAAATTGGTATTTTTTTGAACAATGAAGTTATATCTGTATACTACTGATTATATTGAGAATAATCCCCAATAGATTAAAGATTAAAATATAGAAAATAAAACTATGGGATGAAGACATTATACATAACATGGACACAAACACACATGCACACAGAGAAATCAAAAAGAATAGTAAATAGGTTGAAGTCATAGAAATAAAAACTTTTGAGTAATAGTGCTATATAAGTAAAATCAAAAGCTACAAAAAATACCTTTAAAATAGTCTTCAACAACTGAAAAAGGTGTCCTACCTCACTAATAAGGAAATTTACATTTTAACTCTCATATTAATAAATTTTACACCCATTCATCATAGCAGTGTGTCTTACACAAGTTCAGAAACATTACAAAATATTACATTTATATTTATAGTAAATATAATTTGACCCAATGATAAAGTCCCATTTGTATAAATAGCGAAGGATGTCAATTACATTAATGAGTGAAGAATAATTTCTAAAATAATATGTGTAATAAACTCACTATAACTCTAGCATAAGGATTAAAAGGCAAAAGTACTGAAAATAACTATAGCTACTATAACTTGTTAATGGATACACAATATAAAATAAAAAGATGTAAATTTTGATATCAAAAACATAAAATGTGGGGAGGGAGAGAGTAAAAAATATAGAGCCTTTGTATGTAATCAATTTTATGTTGTCATAAGCTTAAAATAGACTATTATAAGATGTTTTATGTAAACTGCATGTTAACTACAAAACAAAAAACCACAGTAGATGCACTAAAGATAAAAAGGAAGATATCAAAGCAGAAAGTCACCAAATTACAAGGGAAGACAGCAAGAGAGGAAGAAAGTAACAAAAGACTTAAAACTCCTAGAAAACGATTATCATAACTGTAATAGTAAGTCCTTATTAGCCATATTAACTTTCAATGTAAATGGATTAAATTCTCTAATCAAAAGTCACAGAAGGGCTAAATGTATTAAAAAACAAATAAACAAAACAAAAAAAAACAATAAAACCTAACTACAAGAGTCACACTTCAGCTTTAAGGCTACATATAGACTGAAAGTTAAGAGATGGAAAAGATAGTCCATGCAAATGGAAACTAAAAGAGAGCATATTAGCTATAGTTATATCAGCAAAAATAAATTTTAATTCCGAAACTGTAACAAGGGGAAAAGGAGGTTACTAGATAATAATAAAGGGGTCAATTCATCAAGAGGATATACATGTAAACATGTATGCATACAATTTTAGAGCACCTACATATATAAAGCAAATATTAGCAGAACCAAAGGGAGAAACAGACAATAATACAATAATTGTAATAGACTTCAATATTTCACTTCCAACAATGAATAGATCAACCAGACAGAAAATAAATGAGGAAAACTTTGGACTTGAACTACACTTTAGATCAAATAGACCTAACAGATATATAAAGAACTTTTCTCCCAATAGGCATAGAATATACATTCTTCTCAAGCACACATAAAGCATTGTCTCAGATAGATTAGGCCACAAAACAAGTCTTAACAAATTTAAGAAGGTTGAAATTGTATCAAGCATCTTTTCTGAATGCAATGATATGAAACCAGAAATCAATAACAGAAGAAAAACTGTAAAATTCACAAATATTTGAATACTAAACAATAAAATCTTTAACAACCAATGGGTCAATAAAAACTAAAAAGAGATCTCTAAAAATAAAAAAAAATGAACATTTGAAATGTGAATGTGAAACAAAATAAAATGGAAACACAAAACACCAAAACTTATGGGATGCAGCAAAAGCAATTCTAAGAGGAATGTTTATAATAATAACCATCTACTTTAAGGGAAAAAAAAAAAACTAAATAAAAACCCAACTTTACAAGTCAAGAAATTAGGAAAAAAGAACAAACTGAGCCCAAAGTTAGCAGAAGGAATGAAACAACAAAGATCAGAGAAGATATAAATGAAATAGATAGGAGAAAAACAATAGAAAGGGTTAACAAAATCAGGAGTTTTTTTTTTTTTAAGATAAACAAAATTGACAAATCTATAGCTAGACCTAATGCAGAAAAAAGAGAAGTCTCAAATAAATAAAATCAGAAATGAAAGATGAAACGTTACAACTGATGCCACAGAAATGCAAAAGTTTTTAAGAGACTATTATGAACAATTTTAAGTCAACAAATTGGATAATCTAGAAAAAATAGGTAAACTCATAGAAAGAAATAACCTCCCAAGACTGAACCATAGAGAGAAAATCTGAATGGACCAAAATGAAAAAGGAAATTGAATCAGTAATCAAAAACCTCCCCCAAAAAGAGAAGTCCAAGACCTGATGGCTTTATAAACAAATGAACTTATAAGCCAATAACCCTGAGGAACATAGATGCAAAATCCTCAAAAATTATTATCAAAATGAATCCAACAGCATATTAAAAGTATCATTCACCATGCTCAAGTGGAATTTATATGAGGGATGTAAGGTAGTTCAACACATGTAAAACAACAAATGTGATGCACTACATTAAAAGAATGAAAGGTAAAAATCAATCACGATCGTCTCAATAGATGCAGAAAAATCATTTGAAAAACTTCAACATCCTTTCATGTAAAAACCCTCAACAAATTAGGTATACACATGGCATGTTCTGCAACATAATGAAGGCCACTCATGACTAATCCACAACTAACATTGTATTCAATCATGAAGAGCTAAAACCTTTGCCTTTAAATTTAGGAAAAGACAAGGATGCCTACTCTCACTGTTTCTATTCAACATAGTACTGGAATTACTAGTCAAAGCAATTAGGCAAGAAAAAGAAAAGGCATCCAAACTGGAAAGGAAGAAGTAAAATTTTCTCTGTTTGCATATGATATGATCCATGTATAGAAAACTCTAAAGTTTTCACCAAAACTGTTAAAACAGTTTAAAAACTTCAGTAAAAGTGCATGATACAAAATCAATATGCATAAATCATTTGTATTTCTCTACATTAAAAACGAAATACCTGATAAAAACATTAAGAAAACAATCCCACTTACAATAACACCAAAAAGAATAAAATACTTAGGAATACATTTAACCTGAGAGGTTAAACATCTCTACACTGAAAACTATAAAATGATGATGGAGGATAGTAAAGAAAATGTAAGTAGATGGAAAGATATTTGATATTCATAGATTTGAAGATTTAATATTATGAAAATGTCCATACTACTTGAAACAATCTACAGATTCAATGTAATCCCATCAAAATTTCAATGGCATTTTCCACAGAAATAGAAGAAACAATCTTAAAATTTGTGTTGAATGACAAAAGTCACTGAATAGTGAAAGCAATCTTAAGCCAGAAGAGCCAAGTTGGAAGCATCACATTTCCTGATTTTAAACTATATTACAAATCTGTAGTAATCAAAGCAGTATGATAATGGCATAAAAAGAGACACAGAGATCAATGGAATAGAACAGAGAGCTCAAAAAGAAACCCACACATATGGTCAATTAAGTCACAGCAAAGATGCCAAGAATACACAGAAAAAGAATAGTCTCTTCAATAAATGGTGATGAGAAAACTGGATATCCACATGCAAATGAATAAAATAAGAACCCTATCTTACACCATACACAAAAATCAAACTAAAGTAGATTAAAGTGCTAAAGGTAAGACCTGAAATTGTAAAACTCCTAGAAGAAAACATAGAGGAAATCTCCTTGACATTGGTCTTGGCAATAAATTTCTAGATTTGATAAAAGCAAAGGTAATAAAATTTTAAAAAGTGGGCGGACATCAAGCTAAAATGTTTCCTCACAGCAACAAAGGAAACCATAAAAAAATGAAAAGGTAACCTAAGGAATGTGAGAAAATATTTGCAAATCATATATCAATAAGGTGTTAATACCAAAAATATATAAGGAGCTCACAAAACTCAATAGCAGAAAAACGAATAATCCACTTACAAAATGGGTAAAGACCTGAGAAACATACAATTGGCCAATAGGTACTTTAAAAGATGATTGGCATCACTAATCATCAGAGAAATGCAAATCAACACCACAAAGAGTTATCACCTCACATCTTTTCTGATATCTATTATTAAAAAGACAAGAAATAACAAATGTTGGTAAAATATTGAAAAAAGTGAACCCTTGTACAGTGTTGGTGGGACTGTAAATTGGCACAGCCATTATGAAAAACAATACAGAGATTCCTCAAAAATTAAAAATATAACTGATGAGCCAACAATCCTGCTTCTACATATTCAAAGGAAAAAAAATCACTGTCTGGAATTGATATCTGTACTGCTGTGCTCATTGCAACATTTTTCACAATAACCAAGAATGGAAACAACCTAAGTGTCTGTAGAGGAATGGATGGCTAAAGACACACACACACACACACACATACATTCACACACAAGGGAATATTATTCAGCATTAAAAAAGGCAATCCTGCTATTTGTGATAATACAGATGAAATTGGAAGACATTTTACTAAGCAAAATAATCCAGATTTAAAAAGACAAATACTACATGTTATCACTTACATGTGAAGTTTTACCAAAAAAACTGGTAAACCTCATAGAAACAGAGGGTAGAATGGTGGTTGTCAGAGGATGAGGGATGGAAGAAATGAAGGAGAGGTTGGTAAAGGGTACAAGCTTTCAGTTATAAGATTAATACCTTCTGAGGATCTAAGGTATAGCATGGTGACTATAGTTAGTAATAGTATATTGTATACTTGAAACTTTTTGAGAGAGTAGATCTTAAACATTCTTACCAAAAAGAAAAAAAAAAGTAACTGTTAGTTGATTGTGTTATGTAATTTGACGGTGAGAATGATTTCACAATGTATGCATATATCAAATCATCGTGCTGTACACTTTAAATTTATTACAATTTTATTTGTCAATTATACCTCAATGAAGCTGGAAAAAATAAAGAATAAAGCAGAAAACAGGAAAGAGGGAGAGATAAAGAGTTTTAGAAGTATATCTAAATATTCATTAAATATGTAATGGTTTTCTTGGGACTAAAGATACCAGAAGTTAGGGAAATTTACATTTGTTTAAACTGTTATGCTATCTTGTAATTTATAAAGTGTCATGTGTTTTCATGTTGGGGAAAGGTTACTGCTGTTTCTGCTCTAGTTTATTATTCTGACTCATGCTATTTACCTTAACGGCCATATCATTAGATTAGCCACTCATCTAATTTTCTACATAGAATTATCTGGATACAATTGGATGGCTCTCTTGTCCGGGATCTATGCATCATTAAATTATAAGAATTTTAAGATATTATAATAGTTTGGCAAAAACTTTATCCATAGGCTATCAGGTTTGATAGGTGAAGAAAATTAAAAGGGACAAACTTCCCGTTACAAAATAACTCCGTGTTATAAATGAGGCATCTGAGGCACAGAGTGTTGAGTTAACCTGCCAAAGATTAAACATCTTAGTGAGTGGTAGAGTCAGAATTTAAATCTATATAATTTAGTTCTAGTGTCTGTGCATTTAACTACAACCATATAATCTTGATGATTGTTCCACTTAAATATTAATTTAATAATACACTGAATATTTATTCCACTTAAATATAAATAAATATAGTCAATAATAATGTAATATCTTTGTATGGTGACAGAGGGTAACTAGACTTACCATGGTGATCATTTTGTAATGTATAGAATTATTGAATCACTATGTTTTGCACCAGGAAATAACATAGTGTTATAGGTCAATTATACTTCAAAACGAAACAAATAAACAAATAAACTCATAGAAAGGGGGATCAGATTTGTGGTTACCAGAGGTGGGGGCTCGGGGAAAGGGAACTGGATGGAGGTGGTCAAAATGTACAAACTTCCAGTTATAAGATAAATAAGTACTAGGGATGTAATGCACAACATGATTAATACAATTAACACTGCTGTGTGTTATATATGAAACTTGTTAAGAGAGTCATTATGCTGTACATCTTAAACTTATACAGTACTGTATGTCAATTATATCTCAATAAAAATGGAAGAAAGAAAAAAGAAAATTGTGCCCTTAAATTTGTTTTCTCTCTGGATAACTTCTAGAACAAAGAGGAAAATATATTCTTAACTCTATATGTATTGCCAGAGACTAGGAACGCTAAATGACAGATAAACCTTGAGCTAATTTTATTTGGAGTTCTTATGAGGGAGCCAGTTGATTCAATCTGTGAAGCATTTTTTTCCCTTTTAATCTCTATGCATACACATAAATTCATCTGAAAGGCCCATTTGACTTTTTCTCATTGTGATCAAACCACAACAGAATTAGTGAAATTACTTGCAAAATAATTAATCTCAAATTATAGTGAAGACCCAAAAGAGAAAATATGGGAGAAAAGTTTCTGGTTAAATAAAAACAGGAGGATCAGAACAAATTTGGAAAACATCAGAGCTGACAAAAAAGGCAAGGTTTGTTGAAGGAAAAACTCATATGCCTGGGATATCTTCAAACATAAAGAATATGAGTATTAACTTTCCAAACATTAGAATAAGCAAATTATGAAAAATGTATACTGCAAAGATTAAGCCACTCATCAAGACTGCTTATCTATTCATCCCAGTACTTCTACTTGAATTTCTCCTATTTACTTCTTCCATCAACTATATTTGTCCAGTGAATATAGTGTACTTGTAATTTGTTTCTCTACTATTCCCAGAATTACTTCCTTTACATTCTTATAGTTACATAGACTTAAAAGTACATCAAATTGCATAGCTAGTAGAAAATTTACTATTTTCTGTGCCAGATCTATTGCAACTTAGAAAAAATATATATATATATACATATATATATTTAATTTGTGAAATTAGCCTCAATAGAAATCATAAAAATGTATTATTTATTTTAGAAATGAGATTCAATTTTGGTATGATATTTTTGGTTTTTAATATCATGGCCACTATCTCTTAATGTCCTTTGGCTTTTAAAATTACTCTTTTTACTTTGCTATTAAATCTAAACAGCTTCTCTCCTGAATCCAGCACCCTCGATTTTATTTTACTATATGTTAAAGTGGAAATTATACACTTATTTTACTTGCTCCAGACTGTTTAGACATAACGCATGGAGAATGATTGTTTTAGAATGGAATGAATGATTTTTAGTTAATTACAAACAAGTCTGACTAATCCATGCATAATTTATGTTTCTCAGTGTGGCTGCAGAAAGTGAAGTTGTGATCAACTCAGAAGAAGGAACTAGTGCGTTAACAATACTATTTTTAAAAAATATATCTTTATTGGAGTATAATTGCTTCACAATGCTGTGTTAGTTTCCGTTGTACAACAAAGTGAATCAGCCGTATGCATACATATATCCCCATATCCCCTCCCTCTTGAGCCTCCCTCCCACCCTCCCTAACCCACCCCTCTAGGTGGTCACAAAGCACTGAGCTGATCTCCCTGTGCTATGCGGCTGCTTCCCACTAGCTATCTATTTTACATTTGGTAGTGTATATATGTCAGTGCTACTCTCACTTCGCCCCAGCTTCCCCTAGAGTAGGCCATTTAATTTTCTTCCTAGTATCATGTGAACTTGGAAGTGTCAGATGACCTGAAAGTATAATAATAATTGTTTATGTTTTTCTGCAAAGTATGAATGCTAAAGATGTCCTAACACTTAATCCTAGCTTTTTCTATAATACTTAAAGATTTAGTATATGTTAAAATGCTTTATCAGAATTATAAAAAATAAAATGAGCCTGTGAAACAAACCAGTTGAAGAATACAGAATTCCAATGATTAATACAAATAGTAAATTACATATTAACGTTTACTTACTTTATAAATACCAAATTCAGGCTAGTGGATATTATAGCCAAGAATTTCAAATTCATAATAATTTGAATTAATTATATTCAAAATAATCTAAATAAGAATATTGTGATTTTCTTATTTTACTATGATTTTCCTATCTATTGTAAACATTTTGAATCCTAGAGAAAAGTTGAATTTTTCAGTGCATATTCCTATATGATTTACCTAGATTTAAAGAAAAAATAATTTTGCCATATTTGATCTAGCTCTCTCTTTAGTTTTGCCATACTTTTAGAAGGTAAAGGGCAGGCTTCATGCCAATTTATTCCTAAATATTCCAGCAGAAATCCTGTATTTTTAAAAATTGTGCATACAATTAAAATAATGTTACCTTCATTTTACTTAGGATCTGTTGAGACAGTTTGTTTAATTGACTTCTTATTAACCATAGTAAAAAGTCAGAATAACATTTTGAATTGAGAACTAATTTCCCCTCAAACCTATTCCCTGATACTTGAATCCTATAATCAGAAATCAGCAAACTATAGCCTATGTCCTGTTGCCTATTTTTATAAATATATTTTTATTAGACCACAGCTACACCTAGTTGTTAAAGAATTGTCTGTGCCTGTTTTCATGCTAAAATGATGTGGATCTGAGCTGTTGTAACACAGGCTGTATGGCCATAACCCTAAAATATTTAGTATCTGGTTTTATAAGAAAAGTTTGCCAAACCATGCTGTAGATCCCACAGTTCTTTCAACCAAGCTTCTTGTACAGAAACTTGCACCAGCTGAAGAGATTCTGTTGAAATGGGTCTAACTCAAATCTGTTAGCCTTTTGGGTCAACTGGTTAATTCATCAGAACACCTAAACATGTCATATGATGCCTTTTGTCCTCCATTTTGAGAGAGATATCACAACATGCCAGGACTTCCTTTTCATCAGTTGATTTACTCAGGGTCAAACTTCTGCATGTTATGGGATATATCTCTTACCATTAAAAGAGTACTGAGTTTCTATTAATTTCTGATTTCCTGTTTTATCAATATAATATTTTAAATTTATGGACCAATTCAAGGGTTTATGAAGTGAGTACATGATTAAAATCTTACAATCCAAATTATGGTGCAGAATTTAAAATTCACTTAATCTGAAGGAAAAAATGGGAAAGATGTTCTAACGTCTCTGACAGACAAAAACAATTTCTATAATATTTTTATTTTAAGAGACTGAGAATATAAAGGACTTTCTTCAGCAACAGCTAGATACCAGCTTCTTTACTACTCCAGCTTGGCATCAATATGTATTATTCTGAGTTTTCCTAGTTGCAAGCAATAAAAACTGATTCTTAATTATTTAAATAGAAAATATATTTATTGGTCACAGAACTCCTGGGATAATTGAAGAACCAGGCTATAGAAACAGACAGTAACAAAGAAGGTTATGTACCCAGAATCACTGTCACAATCCTACCACGGGGTCAGTTTGTTTAGAGCACTATTATATCAATCAGTAAACATCAGAAGCAACAATTTCTTATAAAAAGATGACGTCTTATGTAGTCTTACCATAAAAAGACCACTGGACACTGGCTCTGCTATCATTGTCATTTCTGTTTGTATATAATAAATATCACTATTACCACTTCTGTCACAAACATGACTTCATCAGTCTTGCTTTTTGGTATCTTTAGCTTCCAATTCAAAATCCAAAGCGGGTATACTTAACTTCCCATGTTTAGGTCACTCCTGTGTTTTCACTACATGGGAGTCTTGAACTATGAACATCAGATCTTTTTGGCTTTAATACTGTGAGTCAATTTATGCCATCCACAAGATTTATCAATTATGTGGAGAGGTTTTTGATGTGGAACCAAAAATAACACCTACTAAAAGTAAGTAAAGTTTTTAATGATGGTGTTTAAAGATGGTGGTAGGAAAAAAGGTATTCCCAGAAGAGAAAGCTAACAATTTAGGAACATGAATGAAAGGCATAGGACGGAGTACTTTAGATGTTCACCATGTTTACATTTGAGTATATATTGCTCAATACTGTATATATTGAGAATATATGTATTCAGTAATACTGTGTATTGAGAAATAAGGCAAGAATAACTCTTTGGAACGAAAGTTAGGCTGGTCTAGAATGTCAAGAGGATAAATTATAAAGAATTGTTTGTTCATGATTTTTCTAATCTTGTTTGGAAATATAAAACTCACCCACCCAGGAGAGAGTGGTAATGGCCCAAGTTTTATAAACAGAGGAACAGACTAAGACTACCAGGCAAGTGTCAAAAACCTGCTGATAAAACCAATGTGATTCATAGAAAACTATTATTAATGTGGTTTCATATATAGATGGACCATAAGTTATTGAACTTTAGCCCATTTTGTGAGTCCTTATGTTATTATTCAGCTCCTATTTATCTTTGAAGACCAAGAAAAAGTGCACGTAGTCTCTAAAACCTAGATAATGATAAAAGTTTCCACTCCCTCTTTTCCTTTAGCATGTGCTAAATAACATCCCAGTTACAATCCTGAAACTTAAAGAGTTTTATTTGAGAAAAATACCATCATGCTGCAGAGAAATGGACCTAATATATAAAAATAACATAGCAACAACTTGAATGACTGAATACAATAAACATTTATTACAATGTAGATTTATTAAACATTTATTAAAATGTAGATCTTTGATGGTTGTTGCTTAAAATGCAGTAGCTATTATTATTTAATTAAATTCATAATGTGGCATATCACATTAGATTGTTTCTTTTTTATCCTTTAAATGAGCACTACAAAAAAAATCATGACCTCCTTCTAATAAGCATAGATTTGAAATTAATGACATCATCAAGATCAGAAATGTTCTTGAAATTAGGAAGTTATTGGATACATTCTATTACATAGTAACTTTTACAGCATACATTATCAAAGATGAGTCTATAGCTCAGTTTTTCTTAGGGTAAATGGATTGTTTTATGTAGGTAGGAAGTTAGAATTAGAAAGCATAGTCAAATATTTTAATTTTGCAGCATTGCTCCATGAGTATCAAAAAGTATGGTCGGCAATCATACTAACATAATTAACTTCAAATAATATACAGTAAGAAATGCAATAAATTCTCTGGGTTACACTCCAAGCCACACCCACTCCATCGCTGCTCTGAAGCTAGATGTCAATTGCCATTTACTAACTATTTGCTCCACTGGTGCTTTGCTTCAACCCCACCTGCCTGGCCTGTAGGCACATGTGTCTGATCCAATGCACTACTGGATGCGAGGATAGTAAGGACTGTGCGTCCCAGAGGCTGCAATGGTGCACTGGCTCTGGTTGAGAAGAATGTATTCTTATCAGATAGAAAGTATTTTCAGGACAAGGTATGAGAGTCGGCCAGAAAAAGAGGTTTAAGTTTTTAGAAGTAAGTAAAGAAACAGTAAAATCCCTGATCTGGTGAAGAATGAAGCTGAATGCTTCTAAGGTACTCCAGGCTGTGCGTGAAAAGCTTCAAGTGATCAGGAGGAAGGTATTGTTAAGGTGTTGTGAATGAGAGCCCTCCAGAATCTTCCTTATCAATTTCCCTTTAAACAGTTCTTTCTTTCTTGCCTCAGTATGAAGTGTCAATTCTGGTATTTTTAGAATTTTTTCTTCCCTTGAATTGTTACCCCAACAGGTTCTTTTGAAAAAATAGTACATTTAAAAGCTTTATGTAATTACAACCTGAGGTCTACTAGCACTGAGAGGAGCTTTATATTTAGAACTCCTTGCTGTTTGCACAGAAAAATCCTGTGGTTCACTGCTTGTCTGATATTTCAATTATATGACTGTAAACACATACTAAAGCAGATATTGATTTCCTAGGTATTCAAATTACACCAAGTGCAAGCACCAGTAAAAGGGTTTTTATCATTTTGAATGATATTCAATTTGATATAATGGGCTTGTTCTCATATACAGGTATATATTCATGTATTTTTAAAGCTATATTATAAAACCCTATCATGTGGATAATTTTTAGACATTTTTAGACTTTTTCTTGTAGGGTGTATTCTTTTCATTGGCATATAAAATGAAAGGTACATTATGATTAGAAGATTGGGACATTCATGAAAGTAAACAGTTATTTTTTTTCTTCTACAATATAAGCAGTCCATGTATATTTATTTTCATTTTTGTGATTAATAAAAGGTGTGTGATTGTAGAATCTCCAGGCACATATCAAATGTAAAAATAGTGAGTATTAGCAAATGAAAAGAAGCTTGACTTGTCTAATTTTTTTTGAACTATTTTCTTTCTCAATATACCATGGACATCTCAGGGAAAGATATTTTATGCTGTACCTATTTAAAATGATTGATTATATTAGTGTGATTTCAAAACCAGTGTTTGAATATTTCTATAAACAACTCATTACTTGGAACAAAAAAATGTGACTAACCATTCACAAATTTGGCCCTGACCAAAGCAACTATATATTCCTTTCCTATCTGTTTCCAAAGCTGAGGGAGAGAAATCTTGCTCATAAGATACAGAAGGAAACATTTTCCAGTTGTTCTTAGAGGTTGGGGTAGCTGGTTTTAGTTAGAGCACACAAGCTGCACCAAGTGAGAATGAAACTTCTTCATCCAACAATTGCACTTTTTGCAATGGGCCATTTTTCGCATCTGGAGAGAGTTTTGGTGAAGTCCTTGGCACTTTTAGATTACTGTCTTATATAGAAATAAGAGTCTCCTACCTTTTTGTTCTCCTCCAAGTAAATGAAACACTGTGAGAAATCTGTAATTAGTGATTAAAAATTTGCCTTATTTCTCAAATGGCCATAGTTTTAAAGGAAAACAACATGTACCTGGTTGGATTTATCTTCATTTTTGAAACTAAATTAAATTTTCAAAATTAAAATTAATTAAATTTTAATTAAATTAGTTAAATTTTGTGAGAGGTTTTTTTTTCTCTTAAAAATTTCTCAATCTATCAGAGTATTTATTTATTTATTTATTTTTGAGGTAAACTTGGTATGTAACATAAGTTTTGAATGTAGAACATTATAATTCAATATCTGTTTACCTTAAAAAGTGATAACCACAGGTCTACTTACTATCCATCATCATACAATTGACCACCATCACCCATTTAGCTCACCCCTCCACCCTTTTCCCCTCTGGTAACCACCAATCTGTTCTCTGTAGCAATGAGTTTGTTTTTGTTTTGTTCTCTTTAGATTTCACATATGAGTGAAATCATACAGTGTTTGTTTTTCTCCAACTGACTTATTTCACAGACATAAATCCTCAAGGTCCATTTATGTCACAAATGACAAACATACCTTCTTTATCCATTCATCCATTGAAAGACATTAAGGTTGTTTCTATATCTTAGCTGTTGTAAGTAATGCTGCATTGAACATAGGGGTGCATAAATCTTTTCTAATTAGTGTTTTCATATTCCTTGAATAAAAAAAACAGAGAAGGAAGCTAAATCATATAGTAATTGTATTCTTAATTTTTTGAGGCATCTCCGTACTAGTTTCTGTAGTGGCTACACCAATTTACATTCCCAGCAACGGTGTACAAGGGTTCCCTTTTCTCCACATCCCTGCCAACACTTGTTATTTGTTGTCTTTTTGATAATAGCTATTCTAAAAGGTGTGTGGTGATACTTCATTATGATTTTAATTTGCATTTCCCTAATAATTACTGATGTTGAACATCTTTTCATGTGCCAGTGTGTCTTCTTTGGAAAAATGTCTATTTAGATACTGCACCTGTTTTTAATTGGGCTTTTTGTGTTTTTGTTGTTGAGTTGTATGAGTTTTTTATATATTGATATTTTGGATATTAATTCCTTATAGGATACATGATTTGCAAATATTCTCTCATTTGGTAGGTTTTCTTTTGATTTTGCTAATGGTTTCCTTTGCTGTGCAGAAGCTTTTTAGTTTAGTGTAATCCCATTTATTTTTGCTTTTGTTTCCTTTGCCTGGAGAGACATATCCAGAAAGATATTGGTAAGACTAATGTCAGGGTGTACTGCCTATGGTTTTTTTTTTTTCTATGAGTTTTATGGTTTCATGGCTTACAGTCAAGTCTTTAATCCATTTTGAGTTAACTTCTTGTACGGTATGATATAGTGTTCTAGTTTCATTCTTTTGCATGGAACTGTCCAATTTTCCAAACACCATTTATTAAGGAGACTGTTCTTTCTCCATTGTATGTTGTGGGTTTCTGGGGTCTCTATTCTATTCCATTGATCCATATGCCTGTTTTTATGCCAATACAACACTTTCATTTTTTTTTTATTACTGGAGCTTTGTATTGCAGTTTGAAATCAGAGAGTGTGATACCTTCAGCTTTGTTCTTCTTTCACAATATTGCTTTGGCTATTTGGGGTCTTCTGTGTTTCCACACGAATTTTAGGATTATTTGTTCCAGTTCTATGAAAAATGTCATTGGTATATTGATAGGTATTGCATTGAATTTGTAGATTTCTTTTGGTATATGGACTTCTAAACAATATAAATTCTTCCAGTCCATGAGAATGGTATCTCTTTTCATTTATTTGGGTTGTCTTAAATTGCTTTTATTACTACCTTATAGTTTTAATTGTATAGGTCTTTGACCTCCTTGGTTAAATTTATTTCTATGTGTCTATTCTTTTTGATGCAATTGTAAATGGGATTGCTTTCTTTATTTCTTTTCTGACAGTTCATTATTAGTGCATAGAAGTGCCATAGATTTCTGTATGTTTATTTTGTACCCTGCAAATTTACTGAATTCATTTATTAGTTGTAACAATATTTTGGTGGAGTCTTTTTATATATAGTATTATGTCTTCAGAGAGTGACAGTTTTATTTCTTCCCTTCCAATTTGGATGCCTTTTATTTCTTCTTATAGCCTAAATGTTTGGCTAGGATTTCCGAAAGTATATTGAATAAAAGTGGTGACAGTGGGCCTCCTCGTCTTGTTCCCGATCTTAGAGAAGAGGTTTTCCTTTTTTACCACTGAGTATGATGTTAGCTTTGGGTGTGTCATATATGGCCTTTATTATGTTGAGGTATGTTCCCTCCATACTCACTTTGTTGAGTTTTTATTATAAAAGGATGTTGAGTTTTGTCAAAAGCTTTTTCTGCATTTATTGAGATGATCATATGACTTTTTCCTTCATTTTGTTAATGTGGTGTATCATGTTGATTGATTTGTAGATGTTGAACCATTTTTGCATCCCTGGAATAAAACCCACTTGGTATTGGTGTATGATCCTTTTAATGTATTGTTGAATTCTGTTGGCTTATATTTTGTTGAAGATTTTTGTGCCTGTTTATCAATGATATTAGCCTGTAACTTTTTGTGTGTGTGTGTGTGTGGTGTCCTTGCTGGTTTTGCTATCATCGTAATGCTAGCCTTGTAAAATATATTTGGATGCCTTGCCTCCTTTTCATTTTTTTTTGGAAGTGTTTGAGACAGCTAGGTATTAAATCTCCTTCAAATGTTTAATAGAATTCACCAGTGAAGCCATCTGGTACTGGACTTCTGCTTCATCCAGTCTGCTGTTGAACCCCTCTATTGTATATTTCTCTTTGGTTTTTGTACTCTTCAGCTCTGTAAGTTTTGTTTGGTACTTTCTTATATTTTCCATCTCTTTGCTGATATTCTCATTGTGTTCATCCATTCTTCTCCCAAGTTTGGTGAACATAATTACGACCGTTACTTTAAATTCTTTATTGGGTAGATTGATTGTCTCCATTTCATTAAGGTCTCTTCCTGAGATTTTGTCTTATATTTTCTTTTGGAACATTGTTCCCTGTCCCCTCATTTTGCTTGACTCTCTGTGTTTGTTTCTGTGTATTAGGCAAATAAGTTACCTCTCCAGGTTGAAGGAACAGCCTTGGGTAGGAGATGTCCCATGGTGCAGGAGGTGCAATCCCCCAGACCACCAGAGCTAGGCTTTCAAGGGGCATTTCCTGTGTGAATTGTGCATGCCTGCCTGCTGTGGAGTGGGTATGGGCAGGACTCTCGCACCTTGCTGTGGTACTCAGCTGTGCCTTGACAGTTAGAAAGGCTCTCAGCAAGGCCTGCCTCCTGGCACTAGCAGGTTAGAGGGCAAGTTCCAAATAGTGCCTGCCAGTGCCAGCAATAGCAAGGTAGCATGAGATATCAAAAATGGTGCCTGTCAGTGTCTCCATCTCCTAAAAGTGTCCCAATAGGTTCCCTCCTCCCTGATAGATGCTTTAATATTAGTAAGTCTCCTTCATTTTTGGTCTTGGTACTTTTCAAACTGCTGTTTTTGTGCTGCATCCCAAGGTTAGTGAGTCTGTGCATGAGCCCTTTATGAGAGGATTCTCTGTTCCCTACAGTTTTATGGCTTTCCTTAACATAATCCTCATGGTTACAAAGCCACGCTTTGGGGCTTCATCTCTCCTGTGCGGGATCTAAGGGTTGGGGTACCTAATGTGGAGCAAAAACTCCTCATTTCTTAGGGAAAATTTCCCTATTTTTGAGGTTATTCACAATTGTGGACTATGGCACCTGGGGTGGCGTTTTGTGTTTGTTTTTTTGGTAAGACCATGTCTGTGCCTCTTCTACACATCTTGATGCTGCTTTTGTTGTGGAGGCTCTGTTCATGCAGTTTTTAGGGCTTTTTCAGAGGAAACTATTTCCTACATAGTCATAAATGTGCTGTGTCCATGGGAGGAGGTAAGTTCAGGAGCTCCCTATCTTGCCATCTTGAACTGCCTCCCAGAATTATTTATTTAAAAATATAATCACCATCTTCATCTTGACATGTTTTCTCTTATATTTCCACCAATAAGCAATAATGGAAATCAGGATGATATTTTTATGTTTTTATTCTATTTTTGAGTCTTCTATTAAATATTTTATACATAATCAATATAATTAAGATGATTTAAAATAGTAGTTTATATTATTTATAAAGATATTGAACACCAAATTAAATGTCATTTTGACTTTAAAAAAAATAGTTTGACATTTATCTTCTCAGAAGAGATTTACTGACTCTTTATTGACATATAGCCTGACAGGTAGAAATAATTGTTTTGCTGTCTATCATCTCAAAACTTTCTAGGTTTATAAAGCTGTCAATAATAAGTATTTACAGAGAATTCTAATTCTTGGTAGTAGTTATGGAGAAATAATTCTACAGTTGGTTTTATATCATATTGTTTTTTGCTCATTTTTAAAAGCTATTGAAAACATCAAGAAAATTAATGGGTCTATGCAATGATGAACACACACACACACACACACACACACACACACAAAATCAAGTGTACAATGGAGCGAGGTGTGGTGTCTTACTGACCAAGCCTAATTATAACTCAATCTAGCTTTCTCTTTGATTAATATAATTTACAAATTGTATTTAATAAGTGTGATTAATGATAAGCACAAATCATCTGGCAGCAGAAAGAACTGTGTTAGAATCCAGTTCCAATTTACCTATTGTGTGACCCTTAAAAGGGACTTAACTTTTTGAATGCTGAAGTTTCATTTTCAATAAAATTATGATATCATTAAGGACACTGCCTAGTAGTTCTCAACATTTGTTAACTGACACAGGAGTGCTTCCACTGATATTAGTGCCTCTTTCAGCTTATAACCTAAACGTTCTAAAATTATTTTCAAAACAGCACCTGGTGCAGTGTGACCAGACTATAAAAAAGTACTCAATAAGTATTTATGGAACAACCAAGTGAATTTTTGAAAAGAATTTGTATGGGTTGAATTGTGTCTTCCCCACACTGAAAAAAAGCCATGTTCAAGCCCTAACACCTGGTGCCTGTGACAGAATTTAGAAATAAGTTTTTGCAGATGTAAACAAGGTAACATGAGATCATACTAAGTTATGGTGGGCCCTAAATCCAATATGACTGGTGTCCTTGTGGAGAGGATGCAGAGACATAAGAGAAACACACATGGAGAATATCACATAAAGATACACAAAGGGAGAATATCACGTGAAGACAGAGACAGAGATTGGATTGCTGAATCTGCAAGCAAAGAAAGAATAAGGATTGTCAGCCACAACCAGAAGCAAGGAAGAGATTAGCAAAGAGCTTTCTTTTGAGCTTTCAAAGAGAGCATGACCATGTTGCCACCTTAATTTTGGACGTCTAGTCTCCAGAAGTTTGAGAGAATAACTCTCTATTGTTTTAAGTCACCTAGTTTATGGTATTTTGTTAAGGCATCCCAAGGAAATGAATGTAACTGTTCATATTTCATTCCAATAAGATAGTTTAAACCCGTAATATAAATAAGTATTGCTTACATTGTGCCAGGTATCATTTAGATACATATAATTTCCTTTGGTAACATTTATGAATGTATAATTTTTTACATTATATGCATTAGCATTAACTTTATGATTTTGTATATATTTTCATAAATTAATTGATTTAATTCCCAGAACTTCTGAGGTACATATATATTTCTATTTTACAGCTGAGTTAACTGAGGCACAAAGAGGTTAAGTAATTTGTCTTATGTTCTTAGAGCCAAACTATCAAAACACAAGGTTAGGATCTGCTTATAAAATTAAAGAAGAATAGAAAGAAGTTGCTATTACTGTCTCAGTAAGGGACACACATATACAAAACTGAAATAGCTGTAAAGGATCCCCACCTTTAATTGTTCAGAAGTTAAACTGCACCTTAAGCCTCCTTGACCTGTGTATTCTTTCCCCCATTAATATAGCTCTCACAATTCTCTATTCTTCTCTATTTCTTCTTCAGTAGATAGGAAAATCCCATGATAACCATGTAACTAATATAGTTTCCAAGCTATTCATTACCTTCCAAATTGAAGCAGCTGTACACGCTCATGTAAATCATACTTGATACTGTCATTCACTTTATTTCATTTGTTGAACACAGTAATATCAAAAATGATCTTGAAGTGCTTGTTTGTTTATATTCCTTTTTCTCCCCAGAATAGTTAACATCATAACCAGCAGGGCCTAGGGCAGTACCTGGCCTAAATATTAAATAAACCTACATTTCCTATTTATTTCCTTAGAACTACTTTACATGTGTTTGGTGGGTTTTGTTGTTGTTGTTATTTTTTTGTTATTGTTGTTTACTAGGGTATATTTGGATAAAGAAGACAGCAGTACTGACAATTTTCTCTCGTCCCACATTTCATATGTACAATTAATGTAAGGAGAGGATTTGTCTCATCTACCACATGTGGATGCTGATTTCATCAATATCCTTTGCAGTGAGATACTGGGAGCACCCAGATCTATCTGGGAAATTGTTAGGGCTAATAGAGTTATCCATTCCATATAGGTTTGCAATTATATTGTGATTATTATTATTTGCTCAACATTTAATACAGTGTCTGGCACATATCTGACAGTACTCTTTTATCAAGTGAAAGAACAGATTTGATGTAACAAAAGATGCTATAAAATTCATAAGTAAAATGTTTAATGAGATTCCTGAGAGTTGGTGGGGACAACTGCAAATGGGAGGAATTCATCCCATGAAGAGGGTTACCCTCACCCATCTATCTTCATAATACTTTCTAACTATTATGGGATATTGGTTGCTGTTGTGTTGATGGTAAGAGGATCAAACTAAAAGAGACAGCAAAAGTGATGCAATACAGAAAAGGCTTAATCTATATATAAAACATTGTTAAATCTGTCGAAAATGAAATCTTGCATTGTCTATTTCAGTTCCATGTTGCTCATATTAAACAGAGAATCTATATATAAGTACTGACCTCTGTTCTCTTCTGGTTAACCCAGAAATTCCATGAGGTAGGACTAGTGGAGAGGCGGTATCCTGAAACATTAGCATCCCTTTCTTAAAAGTACTCCTTTGGTAGAGAATTATTTGTTTGTGTAAAGTTGAACAATTTTTGGTTAGTTAAATTAAAAACTGAGCTTTTAATATGTTATGGTATATGCTTACTTATGACGAGATATCAGAACGTTACTTTATTGCTGCTAAGACTGGCAAAACAGAAAATGTGCCTTCAGATCTTACTGGATTTGGCAATGAAGAACTGGCATTTCTGTTTTGATACGTAATCAGGATAACTGCTACCTTCAGCAGCATGGAAGCAGTTAAGATATGTAGTACAAAGAGCAGTGAAGAGTCTCTGAGATTGATTAGATGCCAAACATAAGCATTAGTCTTGTCAGTTAATCAGACTTTAACGATGTTTATTGCAAATATATTACAAGGGACTGGAGATCATTGTTGCTCTGAAACTAACTAATACAATGTGTAGAAGTAAAAATTAGGAGAATTTTAGAGCCACACGACTCTAAATGGGAACTGCCTTTGTTGATGCATTGAAATTATTCTTGAATGACTATATGCTGGTCCATAAAACAGTGAAAGTCCAAAATAGGTTAAATGTAAGATATATGAAGTCTTGCCTTTTACTTGTGTTCTGCTGCTCATTTTGATTTTGTTACTAGGATAAATCAAATTGTAACTTGTTCATAAAAGAATTCTTACAGGCTTAACCATCACTTGTGAGTTTTAAATAACTATTACAATTGCTAACTATCAAATATTTGGAAATATTTATAAAACTTCAAATAAAAATTTTATGTCCATATGCCTCTGACTTAAAACAGAACTATAAAAATATATCTGTAAATATAACAGAATCAAATTTTATTGTCTTTAATAAATTTCTGTGAGCTGTTCACTTCACTGAGTTGCTTTGAAGGAGATGGTCCATTATAGCTATTCCATAGATAAGAGCAGTCACCTTAATTCTTTTCGGAAGACACAAATGCCAAATGCACAAAGTGAAGAGTCACTCAAATTCACTCTCTCTCTCTCTCTCTCTCTCTCTCCATCTGTCTGTGTCTCTTCTCTTTCTCTCTTCAAGTGTACCTCTTCTTTAGAAACCTGAACACTCTACGGCTTACAAGTACAAAATACTTCATAACAATGTATTTTTAAATGATTTAGAAACAACCTAAATGTCCTACATTAGGTAAATATTTAAGTAAACAAGGAATCATTTACTCAATGAAAAATTATGTCCTTAATGAAATGAATCATAATGAAGATTATTAATATCTAAATACTTCTATTATTGTGATTTAAGGAAACAAGATTTTTTTTTTTTTTTTTTTTTTTTTTTTTTTTTGCGGTATGCGGGCCTCTCACTGTTGTGGCCTCTCCCGTTGCGGAGCACAGGCTCCGGATGC
>NW_020175672.1:1193611-1204907 GCF_003031525.2 Neophocaena asiaeorientalis asiaeorientalis
GTTACGCGGGCCTCTCACTGCCGTGGCCTCTCCCGTTGCGGAGCACAGGCTCCCGACGCGCAGGCCCAGCGGCCATGGCTCACGGGCCCAGCCGCTCTGTGGCATGTGGGATCTTCCCAGACCGGGGCACGAACCCACGTCCTCTGCATCGGCAGCCGGACTCCCAACCACTGCGCCACCAGGGAAGCCCACAAGATTTTTTATATTGTGTGATATGACTACCTAAATTTTTTTAGAAAACATAATAGACTGGCCAGAAAGATTTGTAACAGACTGTTAATAATGGATGTATATGTACTATGGAGCTTAGGATGTCTCTTTTCTACTCTTCTTTCTTTTCCCCTTTCTCTAAAGAAACATTATATACATATTTATTTCAAGTGAATAATGGATTACTCTAGAATAAACTATAAAGCAATATATTTTCCCTCTTTCCGTTATATGTATGTACATATAATTATTATATATATAATTACTATTTCCTATGTACTTACTCCTTAACAATACAAAAATACAGTTTTGTATTAGCTTTCATCCCAATATATTCTGAAAAACTCATATAATTTTTAAGTAAACAACACTGAGTTTTATTCTATAATATAGAAATACATTTTTACTTATAATCCAAGATGAATTCAAATCACCCAGATGAATAATTCTATTTTTAATAAACTTTTTATAGTTGAATAATTTTAGATTTATAGAAGCTTGCAAAGACAGTACCAAGAATTCACATATACCCAGCACTAAGTTTCCCCCATTATTAAAATCTTATGCTTTTCACAACTAATGAACCAATATAGATACATTATCATTAACTGAAATACACACTCGATTCAGATTCCCTTATTTTTTACCTAATATCCTTTTTCTCTTCCAAAATTTTATTCAGGATATAACATTATACTTAGTTGCCATGTCTCCTTAAGACTCCTTTTAGTTGCAACACTTTCTTAGCTTTCTTTGTTTTTCATAACCTTGATGATTTTGAGGAATGCTAGTCAGGTATTTTGTAAAATGTCCATCAATTGGGATTTGTTCGATGTGTTGCTCATGATTTGACTGGAAATTAATCCCATCTTTTATAATGGGTTTTGACCATACAGAGAAGCATTCATAGAAATATCCATTTATTTATTATCTGGAATATGCCAAATGCATTGACTACCAGGTAATTCTCCTGAAGCATCACGAAGTACTTCATATTAAATGGCTAAATATGAACCAGAAATTCTACTGTGCTTTGGAAAAATATATTCCTGAATTTTTAAAATATTCTGTCTTTCATGGTTAGCTGCTTTTCTGTAAAAATTCAAAAAAAGAAGGTACTCAAACTAAAACTACTGATATATTGGTCATTGGAGTATGACAAATATTGTAGGATAGGCCAAGTTTGGGGAAATAACAAACCTGACAACCAAAATGTAAAGTCACGGCATCCCTAGCAAAAACTAGCTGAAGTACTGACATCAGTAATCTAAAACAAAACAGATTATCCTTTCAAAAGAGAAATCCCTGTGACAGAGAATGCACATAGGCCAGCTTCAGAAATTCAGTTAAGCAGATCATCAACTTGACATCTAGTTGAGTTGTCTGTGCCCAGGAAGTGGAGCCCAGTTCCACCAACTGAAATTTAGAACCCTGACTTTGTAAAGGGGTCTATTCACTCTGAAAAATTATGTAGAATGACTTTCTGCTTCTGAAAATGTTGACAAGATATGACTTGAGAAAATGTATATGATCACATTATAATTATAATAAAATATATTATTAAGAATAAAACAAAATGAGCAAAAACCTGACCTAATTAACCATGTATTCTAACCTATTATCTTTAAAACCAATATATCTATTTTAAAATTTAATAGTTAAATCATAATAGACTTTAAACCATCTTTATAGATTTTATTCCAAAGTTTTGAATTTGTTTCAAATTTATTTTTATACCATTCAAAAATATTTAATTCCCTCTAGTGTTCATTTAGTGATTTACATAGGAGGCATGCTGTGCAGACAAAGCAAGTTGTATTACAACTTTCATTTCTCTCCAATTAATTTTAAAACCCGAGAAGCAGCAAATTCATCAATCGTGATGTTGGAATGATCTTTCAGGCTTACATAGGCACATAAGGATATCATTATGGAGGTTTGAATCATTTCCCTTCAGTAAAAAAAACTGATTCAAATCATTGGTTTGCCATATTTTAAGATAGACAAGGACAAAAGTATCAAAAGGTAGAAATGTTTATTTTTCTTTTTATAAGTTTTAAAAATCCTTATTGTTATACAGCCTTACTAGTTAAACTACTAAAGCCATATTAATAAATATGTTTATTATAAATATAACTATAAATCAGAGTGGGCATGAGTGTTATTGGTATTACCCTTAGGAGGAAAATAGGAATATGACTTTTGGGGAGACTTCAGGCATGCAGTGCCTTCTTTGTGAAATGAGAGTCATCAACCCATCATTACTAGCTGATTGGACAGGAAGTGAACAACCAACCCAAATTGGCTGCATCAATTTCTTTCAATCATAAAGTTAATATTTCAGTAATGTCATCTCTGATAGAAATTTTAACTGAAAGCTATGCAAAACTATGAGGTACAAAGAAAATCCATCAATAGAAAGAGATAAGAATGAAGTCTACCCAAATAGAGAAGCAGAGGCAAGTAGAGACAAAAGCATGCTGCAGGCAAAGTGAACTGTTCTCCTGACATCCCAGGTGAATACCAGTTCACTGAGCTTTAGATTTTTTTACTCTACCTGGCTTCCATGAGATGGCTTTCTCAACTTCCAACTCACTTCTCTTTTTACTTAAAACATGTGAGTGGTTTCTTGCAAGAAATTATCCCTGAATAAATATTAACTCTTTTAATTAATTAGTTGATCAGTAAATTAAAAGATACTTTCAAGTACTTCTACTCAATTTTTGTCTCATAAAATAAGGTGGTTTAGGATTATTGGTATCATTCTTGACTAGCATTTCACACGGGTACAGAAACTGTCTCTTGCTCATGGAATCACATCAAGAGTAGAGCACGAAGGTACAGAAACTGTCTATTGGTCATGGAATCACATCAAGAATAGAGCACAAAGGTACGGCTCTGTAGCCACCTGTCCCTAAAATCTCTAGAGTTGTCCCACTCTCGCTATAACACAGATATAAAAATTTCCATGAATTTTGTAAGACATATGCCATTAAAATAAAACCTCAATTTCTTTTGTTCAAGCTATTTTGCAGAATTTTTGTTTCCTTCAACCAGAGGTGACTTAAGATGAAAGACTAAGAAATGTTGATTATTCTTTCTTTCATAATCAACTGCATGATATTAAGAAAAATTTAAAATTTATTCTTAACCTCAGTTTTTCTTTTGATAAAATGAAGATATAGGATTGTATGAGGATTAAGTGAAGTACTATATATAAATCACATAGCATAGTATCTGGTACTTAAAGATGCTGTAATATTATAGCTAGTATAATAATAATATGATGACTCACTATGAAGTCATTGATAAAGAGAGGTGACAACTGAGAAAATAAATAGAAATGAACAATTCTGTAAATGGAATTAATATAACTTCATGAATGAGGATCACATACCTGCAACCTTTTAATTGACAAGTGGAATTTTACTAGACAGAGAATATGAGGACAGAATTTCAAGCTGAAGGAACTATATGTGTAAATGCCTAGAACTGTAACACAGGTAATATTTTAGCTCAGCAGTTAAGAATTTGACACACTGGGATGCAGTGATGTGACTGGATAAGAAGGTTGGGTCCCACATGGCTGGGTTCCTTTCTGAGGCTGATTCTTCCATCTAACAAGTTCCCCAGGTAAATTTTCATTATCAGAGAAGTTTGAGATTCCAGACTACAGTAACAATTACAAAAAGACCCATTAATTCCCTATAAAGGGTACTTGTTATGTAGGTAGTTTCTATCTCAAAAAAATCACTTCACTTTCCTTAACAGACATATAAATATTGAAGATACATGGAAGATTTTCTAAACTTGAGATTTTTAAGGTAAATAACAGCAGGAAGCATTAATATTTATTTACTTTTATTCCCCACTTTAACAACAAAGTTATATTTACTCTCTTTCTCTAAAACCGAGTGAAGTGAGTGAGGAATTTGCAGGTTAGAAGGTGGAGAGACTGATTAATCTTGCTTAAGTCACACTGTACTTGTTCACTACTAATTATAAATGATATGGTAAATGTGAGTCAAGACCAGTAATGTATATAATATCATCTCTATTGAATACCTTAACACACAGGATTATTACCTGAGAAGTAGTCAAGGATCGTGAAGAATTTGAGAAGAGCACTGTGCTTTTCTCTTATAAAAAGGAAAAAATGTTAAACATATATTCCAAATAAATTGCATTTCAAAACTTGCAATTTTTTTTCTAAATAAAGCACCACTCTCTCCCTTTGCTGTAGTAATAAAATTAAGTCAGCCCATTATTTAGAATTAGGAATGCATTTTCCATATAAACAATTTTTTCTTTTTTTTGCGGTACGCGGGCCTCTCACTGTTGTGGCCTCTCCTATTGCAGAGCACAGGCTCCGGACGCGCAGGCTCAGCGGCCATGGCTCACGGGCCCAGCTGCTCAGTGGCATGTGGGATCTTCCCAGACCAGGGCACGAACCCATGTCCCCTGCATCGGCAGGTGGACTCTCAGCCACTGTGCCACCAGGGAAGCCCCAAGATGAAGATTTTTAAAGGAGACTTCTGGAAATTTTCAGTGGCTTTAGAAGTTGATGGTTCTGGTACTTATTGTTCCTAATCTTATTCAGAGTTTTAAATTTGCTTTTTCTTTATGCAGCACTTTTCATATTCTTTTCAACAGAAAGAGGTAAGGAGGAACACTACTCTCCACAGTAATTTTATTGGAAAGGAAACTGAGAATTCATTTTTCAAGTGAGTACCAGAATTACCCTATTTCCATAGTTTTAATTATTTATACTTTAAAAAAGGTAAAGAAATTGATTTCACCCAGTCTGTGTTTTTCCTTCCTTCCTTCTTTCCTTCTTCTCTCTCTCTCTCTTTCTTTCTTTTCTTGTGTTGTTTTTGCTTTTTATTATAATGAAAATTAATGTGGATTTTTTTAAGCTTATAAAAAGGGTACTTCTGTTCACCAGCTATTATAAATTTTGAAAAGGTTACATACTATCTCTCAGAACCAGATTCTTTATGTTTTAAATGAGAAAATAGCATCTATCCCTTAGACATATTGTGAAGATTAAGTGAGATAATGTCCTAGTATTTATTTTGTCACATAGAATCTTCTCAATAATTTTAGTATTTACAATATTAATAGGCCTTTCTTTTGTCTACTCTGAGATATTTTTTTGCTAACTCCTTGTGATATTTCTGCATGTCAAACTGAAATTAGCCACATTTCTAAGGTTCTTAAAAATGCAAAAATGTGCTTTCTCTTTTCAACCAGCGGATGCCTTAAGAATTTGATTTTATCATAAGAAATTGATTTTCAAACACTACTCCCCTAGGGGACAAAACTTGAGATTTTTAAGGTAAATAACAGCAGGAAGCATTAATATTTATTTACTTTTATTCCCCACTTTAACAACAAAGTTATATTTACTCTCTTTCTCTAAAACCGAGTGAAGTGAGTGAGGAATTTGCAGGTTAGAAGGTGGAGAGACTGATTAATCTTGCTTAAGTCACACTGTACTTGTTCACTACTAATTATAAATGATATGGTAAATGTGAGTCAAGACCAGTAATGTATATAATATCATCTCTATTGAATACCTTAACACACAGGATTATTACCTGAGAAGTAGTCAAGGATCGTGAAGAATTTGAGAAGAGCACTGTGCTTTTCTCTTATAAAAAGGAAAAAATGTTAAACATATATTCCAAATAAATTGCATTTCAAAACTTGCAATTTTTTTTCTAAATAAAGCACCACTCTCTCCCTTTGCTGTAGTAATAAAATTAAGTCAGCCCATTATTTAGAATTAGGAATGCATTTTCCATATAAACAATTTTTTCTTTTTTTTGCGGTACGCGGGCCTCTCACTGTTGTGGCCTCTCCTATTGCAGAGCACAGGCTCCGGACGCGCAGGCTCAGCGGCCATGGCTCACGGGCCCAGCTGCTCAGTGGCATGTGGGATCTTCCCAGACCAGGGCACGAACCCATGTCCCCTGCATCGGCAGGTGGACTCTCAGCCACTGTGCCACCAGGGAAGCCCCAAGATGAAGATTTTTAAAGGAGACTTCTGGAAATTTTCAGTGGCTTTAGAAGTTGATGGTTCTGGTACTTATTGTTCCTAATCTTATTCAGAGTTTTAAATTTGCTTTTTCTTTATGCAGCACTTTTCATATTCTTTTCAACAGAAAGAGGTAAGGAGGAACACTACTCTCCACAGTAATTTTATTGGAAAGGAAACTGAGAATTCATTTTTCAAGTGAGTACCAGAATTACCCTATTTCCATAGTTTTAATTATTTATACTTTAAAAAAGGTAAAGAAATTGATTTCACCCAGTCTGTGTTTTTCCTTCCTTCCTTCTTTCCTTCTTCTCTCTCTCTCTCTTTCTTTCTTTTCTTGTGTTGTTTTTGCTTTTTATTATAATGAAAATTAATGTGGATTTTTTTAAGCTTATAAAAAGGGTACTTCTGTTCACCAGCTATTATAAATTTTGAAAAGGTTACATACTATCTCTCAGAACCAGATTCTTTATGTTTTAAATGAGAAAATAGCATCTATCCCTTAGACATATTGTGAAGATTAAGTGAGATAATGTCCTAGTATTTATTTTGTCACATAGAATCTTCTCAATAATTTTAGTATTTACAATATTAATAGGCCTTTCTTTTGTCTACTCTGAGATATTTTTTTGCTAACTCCTTGTGATATTTCTGCATGTCAAACTGAAATTAGCCACATTTCTAAGGTTCTTAAAAATGCAAAAATGTGCTTTCTCTTTTCAACCAGCGGATGCCTTAAGAATTTGATTTTATCATAAGAAATTGATTTTCAAACACTACTCCCCTAGGGGACACTAGAGTGAAAAAATATTCTTGGAAAACCTTCATGCTCATTTGTAAATGCCCACATCTTCAAGATTTTTACATGAATCAATGTGAAATATAAGCATACTAACAAATGAAATGCTCTCTGTGGCTGTCCCTCATTGGTGGACAATGTATCCAGTTATGTAAGAATTGTCATTGCAGTATGTGATGTTTTAGTCACTTCCTATTCAACCCTTTGGTGAAGGAGAGATGCCCACCCTGCAATTACAGGGATGGATAGACATAGGATACTGGGCACTGGACAGATAAGGTAGTAATCTATGAGTCACGTATACTCACAGTTCAGGGGAGGAGGACACCTGCTCCACACAGGGCCACACAAGGTCTGCAGTCTGGAACAGAGTGAAGAACCAGGGTCTGTGGAAGGCAGACACACAAAAGGGTAACTAAGGTGCCCACTGATTTCCCGGGAGGATGTGATGGGCTTGTTTGAATCACTTTGTGGGCTGGCCTAGAACTGAAATCTGCTACTTAATGGTAAGCAATAATTTCATCTGGTCCATTTGATAAGGGGATTTGTTTGGCTAAGGGGACCTTATCTGCAGGAACAGAGAGAAAACCTTAAACTTTTGGTTAGGCCATTTGAGACTTTCTTAATTTCACCAATCAAGGCTGCACATAACACTGAACCTTAATTTCAGACATTACACCTAATGTGAGGGAAAGAAAGTCCAGGGATTAATATGATAAGTTTATACCAAGCCATGACTCCCAACCCTCCCAAAAGGGCTGTATAACTCAGATAATTAGAAAAGGCATCTCTAATATACATAAGAATGGAGAGGAGACATTTCTTGGGATATCAAACTGAAATCTATAGTCCTAATGGGTATTTCCTAGATTCAAGTCATCTCAATTAATTTTGATTGCAATTACTTTTAGTGTTTAAAATATCAGAAATTCGCTATTCTTTGAACAAGATTGTTTTAAACTCAAAATAAATGGCAAAGTTATACTTTTCTAAGTCACTCAATAAAAGTGGTCTTACTAGTTTGAGAAGAATAAGTATATCAAAGTTATCATTTTGTTCACTTGTTCTTTCTATTGCTAGAAAATTAGCAAGGCCTTTTAGTAAGTTCCTATCAATCAAATTAGCATTTTAAGTAGATTATTTAAATAAACGGGATCATTTTTTGTTGTTTTAAAAGGATGATTTAGATGCACCTCTAGTGAATTGGGGTTAGTTTCAACCTCTTTGTACTTTCTCTTTCCAAAAACATGTGCTAATAAGTTCCCAGCAATATTATAAAGATAAACTGAAAAGCACTTTGCATAAATGAAATGGTATATAAATGCAAATTAATAGCACTAATGTATGTTATAATTGTATATAGAATCTTCCAAAGTGAAGCAGTCTTAAGTTAGGATACATTCCCTGGGGGAAGATAAGGATCAAAGAGTTCATAAAAGGACACATAAAATGGTTAAAGTAGAATGAAACTTATGCATACACAAAAGGAAAGTAGGGAAGCTAAGATTATTTAGCCTGGAAATGTGAAGAGATAGAGCAAATATAATTGAGTTATTTAAGATTTTGAAGAGTATAGTAAAAATTGATAAGATCCTTTTTATATGTTATTCCATAATATAAGAAGGAGAGATCACTCAAAACTAATGGAAGTTTAATTTAAAAGGAATAAAAGGAAATACTCAATCTTCACATAGTGTAAAGTCAAACCACATAATTCAATACTTTAGGAGATTATAGATTAAAACACAGAGGCTACATTTTTAAAATAGGAAAAAAAAGGACATTTGTAGACAAAGCACTTTTCCATATTAAATGGAGGAAAATAAAAATGTATGTCCAATGTAATTAAAAGATGACCTAGTAAAATGGTTACTTCATTTCTCAATTTAAGCATAGAATTAGCAATGGGCCATGAAGCTTGCTAAAGTTTTATTACTCCTGAATATTTTGTAATTTTATTTAAAAGGAAGAAATCATTGAACCTGTAGATGTGTCTATGCCTCATCATCACCACACTCCATATTCATCCCACATTCTTCTTTTCCCCTACTAATGACTAATGACCTGGATTCCTTTCACTAATGTACAATTTCATCTATGTACATGATTTATGCTGCCAGTAAATTATTGGTAGCACAGCTACAGAATCAAATATTATATATAAAAGTTTGAATTTTGCAAACTTATTTTGTATTGAAGAGCTGTGGGCATGAATTCAGTAAGCAGAAATTCTGCCCTTATAATTTTCAAAATTTTGTGCTGTTATAGTTATAAAAATTAATACATTAGCAATTTAAATATAAATATTTTAGAAAGGAGAATGTTTTTCAAGTATCCATGCATGTATTTCAAGTATCCATATAGTTTTTTAGAAAACAAATTTCTGAGACATAAACTATTAACATTTAAATGTTTGGGGACATTAAAAAATGGGGAATGAAAGTAAATATAAGAAGCTGAATGTGAAAAGATATTCCTAAATACAAATAGTAAGGATACATAGCTCTTATTTTATTTCTATTTTAAAAGTTTAAATAAACTTTTAATTTAATGTAAATTTTTAACATTAATAAATGTGACGTCATTAACAGTTAATGTCATTTTTATTAATTAACATTGCTTCTAAAATGTTTTGAAAATGCAAGTTATATTTTGGGGGGAAAGACTACAATTTTACTAGAACAATGTTTGCTTTGTTATAAAAATCAATAAAGTCACACTGACTCTTTTGTTTTTCCTACTAGAGAGACAGACATTTTTATTTGGTTCTTAGATTCTTTCCTGGGCAATATCCCAGTGTTAGAGAATTATAGGTTCCAGGAACAATCCAATAGACCTGTTTTAATTGAAAGTTGATTTTAACAGCTCAAGATTTAGTGACTAAGGATTTTGCTTAAATGGGACATGTACAAATCCTCTATTGGGCAGAAATTTTAGGATTTTCAAACTCAGAAAATTCAAAGCTCAGTGTCTGATAGCTGTGACTTTAAGTCATATCTTCCAATAACTAGAGTCAAGAAATGAGAAATGTTAAGAAAAACTCGATGAACATACTGTGCCTAAATTGTGAGAAATGTGAGATGTTAAGATAAGCTGATAGAAATGATATGCATTATGAAAGGGAGAATACAAGGTGTTTTATTTGTTTTGCTTTTTTGTTGTGTTTGCATGCAATCAGTGCATATTTTAATCATTATTACATATTTGAGGTATATATATGGACTCTAAAAAAAAAAAAACAACCAAACAAAAAATCTTTTATATTTACTGAAATATAGAAAACTAATGGAGAAGGAGGAAAGAAAGAAAGAAAGAAAGAAAGGAGGGAGGGAGAGAGGGAGGAAAGGAAAGGAAGGAAGAAAGGAAGGAAGGAAGGAAGGAAAGGAGGAGGGAGGGAAGGAAGGAAAGAAAGAAAAAAAGGAAGAAAGAGAGAAAGAAGGAAAGAAAATATGTGAAATATAGAGGTAAAATGAGAAAAAATATATGGGATGGGAAATTTGCACAGTAGTTGTAGTACTACAGTAGTAAATGTACATAATGAATATATATGTGTGTTAATACATATGTATATATATATATATTAGAGTACCATATTATAGTATTATAAATATTTTTATTATGTTTCTTAAAATTTGCATTTATTCCAGGATTCAGCTCAAGTATATGTTGCAAGACTCTTATGAGCCAAGTAATATGCTAGATGCCAGTAATGAAAAGAGTAATAATAACAGAAAAATAAACTTGATTCTTTTCCTCAAAAAATAAACATGATTCATAAAATAGTAAGGTTATAGTATTTATACCTCTATGGATCATTTTAACAAAATATGTATGCCTACATACATTTGGTATTCATGTAATACAATCAGAAGAAAGGAAGTTAGGCTATGATAGAAATTCTAAAAATTCTTTCCATTTAAGTGTTCTTGGTCACTGTTTCCCAAACTACTACTGGTGATTTGTGAGATAGTTTTACATCAAAAATGATGAAAATTTTAATTTTTGTTTTATATACTTACTTAAATGTACACATTAATAATATACAACATAGGGCTTCCCTGGTGGCACAGTGGTTGAGAGTCTGCCTGCCGATGCAGGTGACACGGGTTCGTGCCCCAGTCCAGGAAGATCCCACATGCCACGGAGCAGCTAGGCCCGTGAGTCATAGCCACTGAGCTTGCACATCTGGAGCCTGTGCTCCGCAGTGGGAGAGGCCACAACAGTGAGAGGCCCGCGTACCGCAAAAA